>NC_045755.1:15270894-15296845 GCF_008692095.1 Etheostoma spectabile | reverse complement strand
CTTCCCTTTCCCGAGCCACATCAACCAGCCTGATTCAAACCCGAGCCCCGATTGGCCCACAGGTATGTTATATGTCTATTTCATTCATAAAATAACTTTATATGGCACAAAGTGGTTGTACGTCAGCAGCCGACATTAAATGATGTCCCCCTTCCATTTGGCCAACTATTTTTTTCCCCTTGTCCCCCTGTACTCGTGTAAAGGGTCTATGGGTTTCATTTCATGCGCTATATAAATCTGAGTTTTTATTATGTTGGTACAACAATCTCTTAATGCTTTGGCTTGTGACACAATGACAGGGATACCTGGTTTAGCTCACGTAGGCTAAGTCAGTACGCAACACTTTGAATTCTGCGATACATCTGTAACTTATTCTCTTATTGTAAATTAATGATTTTCTGTCCGAAAACATTCATCGCAACTATATGACCTCCCCGTAACAATAACTCCTAGACCTTTACGACAGCATGTGTGGTAAAAACACTGCAGCTTTTGTCTGACTTTCAGTTTGTGTTTACCTACTAGCTACATATAGCCACTTTAAGAACACATTTGAGGTACTTGTACTTTACTTAAGTCTTGTCTTTCAATGCCACTTTCTACTTCTACTCCACTAAATTCATGTGGCAGCTTTAGTTACTACATGTAGTTTATAAAATACGATGTTTTACTATAAATTACACTACTCAACAATATATAGGCCTACAAGTACAGCTGAAATGATTAGCCGATTATTCACTTAGTTGATAAACAGAACTGTTTTGTAAAATGTGAGGATATGTCTTTTAATACTCTAATCCAGGGGTCTTCAACGTTTTCCAGGCCAAGGACCCCCAAACTGATGGCGAGATGGAGCGGGGACCCCCTAATCATATATATTGTGTTATATCAAACTGGTCCTATAGTGCCATTTGTGCATTGATGACTGAAAGACATCTTCTGCCTCCATTTATCTGTTTACTACAGTGTGTTGAATTCATGTTAATGTGTATTTAAAGACATTTCAATTAGTGGAAAAAATTGCCGGGGGGGGGGGATATAAAAAAAAGTCTAATCAACCAAAACTTTCGCAACCCCCATGCAGTACCTCCGCGGACCCCCTAGGGGTCGCGGACCCCCTGTTGAAGACCCCTGCTCTAATCTTTTAATACACACACACACACACACACACACACAAACACATAAAAAAAGAAATCTTTTTCCTGATTAAACTTACATACTATTACTTAGGTAACATTTTCAATGCGGGACTTATATTAGTAACAAAGTATCTTTTACTTAAGTTAATGATCTGAATACTTCTTCAACCACTGCCTACTGATGTCACTTTAAGTTTCAGGCCTCTGGCTTTAAGTTGAAGGACAGACCTCAAGATCACTTCAAATTAATCTTTTTCTCATCAACATCGGTTTGCCATAACTGGCTGTAAAAAGAGAATTATTGCCCTGGGCCAATCTTGTTTTCCACAGTCTTGTGACACTGTTGGATGTTGCATGGTGATTGGGTTTGCCTTTCTATTGCTCATCTCTTTGCTTAAATCTGCATAATATTACACGTACAGATGACTGAATAGACAGAACTCCTTTTATCTCCTGCCATCAGATGCTCCAAGCACAAGTTTCTCATGTTTGGGGTATTTTATTCTGTTTTTAGACTGATCTAGCATTTATCTTACAATTCCAAACACCATTATGTTTCCCCTTAAAGCGTTCATATTATGCTCATTTTCAGGTTCATAATTGTATTTTGAGGTTGTACCAGAATATATTTACATGGTTTATTTTTCAAAAAACACCACATTTGTGTTGTACTGCACATTGCTGCAGAGCCTGTGTGTTTAGGTCTCTGTTTTAGCTACAGAGTGAGACATCTCACTTCTTTACTGTCTTTGTTCGGAGACACACATGCACAGTAGCTAGGTAAGATCACATTGGCTAGCTACTGTTTTTCCAACTTGGTCAGTACAAGGCAGGATTAGCTAGGAGACTTCTTCAAAATGAGGGCAACTTGTGGAATACTGAGAAATTTTGTCAGACGAGACGAGACAAAATATGTTCGTCAACGACCTTTTTTTCCATGACGAAGACGAGACGATGACGAGACTGCACCGATGTCCAAAAACGCTTACTAAGTCTACTTAGTCTACTAAAAACACTAAAATGTTTTGCATGAAATAAAAACTAAATAAAAATCTCTCTTCATTTTTGTCTACTTTTTCATCAGGAGATAGAACTAGTGCAATGCCCGTTTGGAGTGTGTGCCTGTTCTAAAAAGGCCAATTGCTTGGTGTGTTGTAGCAGTGTCAATGCGAACGAGTTAGCATGCTATGTGCTAGCCTGCCTCACGCCAGCATGCTACGGTTAGCCAACTTGTCTAGGCTACTTACGTAGAAAGTCTTTTATTCTTTATCTTTTATTTTCTGGATATGTAAACAGTCATATGTTTGCTAACATGTTTGTCATTACAACTTGTTGATGATTAGATGTCAGTGTTGACGTTTACAGCTTGTTCTGCTGCCCCCAAGTCACCAAACATCAATTAAAGCGGCTTTAAATATACCAAAAATATAAAAAAAATATATTAAGTACCTAAATTATAATGAATACATAATATTCACCAGATGTCACGACAATTACAATTACACAAACAACTTTCAGTAGCAGTGGCTCAGTCTGTAGGGGAGTTGGGTTGGGAACCACAAGGTTGCTAGTTCAAGTCCCCACATAGACCGAAAGACGGAGTGTGGACATGTATCTGGAAAGATGCAACCTCCTGAGCAAGGCACCAAACCCCCAACTGCTCGGGTTGCCTGTCCAGCAGTTGCAGCCCCCTCTTTCTGACATCTCTCAATTTGTACATGTAAAGGACCTAAGCAAGTGTGTAGTGTGTTTTAACAACAGAGTGAAAACATTGTAATTTCCCCAATGGGGATCAACTAAGCATAAACTAAGCATAAAAATAAAAAACGCAACAGCGTGTTAAATATAGTTGTACCATCTAAAACTATATTTTAAGCTCCTGCACCTTTTCTTGCCTCTCCAGCAGAAGCTGACAGCTCATCTCAGTGAGTCACACACTATAATCCACAGAGATTACTGAGAGTCATATTACTAGATCACTTCAGAGCAGTCTGGACCAGTGGGGATGGATAAGTGTTCTTCATCCCAGCCGAGAGAGGTGAAAGTCAGTAAAGTGACGAGACACTCATTTTCTTCCCATCTTCCAACTTGATCACCCCTACTTTTGAAAAGTCTTTGTCCCTGTGATTAGCCCATTACTGATCTTTATTGTTATCAGGCGACAGTCTTGCTACTGGGGAATGTAGTTCACGCTGAGCTCATTCTTACACTGGCAGATTACAGGAGTCTCTTTTTAAGGAGGGTGCAGGAGGTGAGGAGAGAGGCATCAAGCTGTAAGCAGAGGCATATTTATCTTGCTCTGTAATGCTGTTGTTGGAACGCAACAAAGAAAGATCTTTTCCTTTTATTATATTCAGCTTCACTCACATCGCGAAGCTCAACGGCACACATTTTTAAAGTGTCACAATGTGCCTGTGTAATGACTCCGAAAAGGAGTTTAAACGTTGACGCACATTGTGATAATTGGTCACTAAGGTTTTCTTTTTGAAATTACCTTTTTTTGTGATCAAATTTTTTTGTTGAAATGTTTTAACGCTGAAGGTTTGATTGAGAATAACAGCGGATCAGCCTCTACAGACAGCAATACTGGACATGGATCATTAAAACAGTTATACAAAAAAACGGTGTTCTTATTCTTGGGTTGTTTTTTGTTTTAAAGATTAGCTGAAGACAGGGAAAAGGGGGGGCTGACATGCAGCAAAGGGCCGCAGGTTGAATTAAACCCCGGCCACTGTGGTAAGGACTGAGCCTTGGTACATGGGGCACACGCTCAAGCAGGTAAGCTAACAGCCCCCACCCCCCGGGGCTCTTATTTGCCCCTCCAGTCTTTACATACGTATAAATACACACACAAACACACACACACACATATCCATCTTCATCCGGTTATCCGGTATTGGGTTGCAGGGGAAGCAGCTCCCGCAGGGGACCCTAAACTTCCCTTTCCCATATATCTATATACTCTACATACATACACACACATATACATATATATATGTATATATATATATATCCATATACATAAGATTATATATCTATAGTATATAATATAATATATTAATAAAAAAAAAATAAAAAAAAATATATATATATATATATATATATATATATACACACCACACACCCACACACACACACACCACACACACACCACAACACACACACACCCCACATACATACATACATACACATATACAACACACACATAGTACTTATATATATATATATATATATATATACACACACATACTGTACATATATACATACACACATACAGTGTATATACATACATATATACACATACATACATACACATATATAAATACATACACATACATATATGTATATATACATACTGTACATAAAAATGGAAAAATTGTATTAATACATTTAAAAAGAAAGATACATGAATAAAATAAATATAGCTCAAACCAGATCTTGGTAATGGTGTGATCATTTGTATACAGTCACAGACGTTATGCCACAGTCAGGGTTATATAACTTAATTTAAACTTCTCTAGTCTAGCCTATAAGGTATCAATTGAATTTCCCTTCGCACTATTGGTTCAACCTATAGAGAGCTCCAGAGAGATGATGTCTAATAATAAGAGAATCCATTGGGAAATCTGAAGTTTTCTAAGGGGGCCTCCACCCTAATATTAACAACTTCCTGGTAGCTGTCAGACCTTAAAGTCGACATCTTCTCTGAGATTTGATAACATCCATTACTGAATCATCATTTAGAAGAAAAAATAATAGGCAGACTAGGGTTTTGAAGTATCTTAATTGCCTCCACAGCCACTGCTGCTGACTGTGTCGATGAGTGGGCCAAATTAAAAGCCAAATTGCAATCCCTAACTTCCTGTTGTTTTCAGAACATCGGCATGCTCAGGCCCTGTGTCTATACAGGATGATTATTCATTTCTAATCATTCAGTCTTGGGATTCAAACTGGCAACCACCACACTAGCTGGCACAGATGGGGTAGAGAGGCACAGCCGTGTCTGAATTGCTTCCACAGGGCAATCCATATTGTTTACACAAGTTACTTACTCCTGCTTATCACAAAGTCATTACAGCCTGAGGCGGATAATAAAATGAAGCACTGTGTGTCGAGTGTAAGGAGCAACAAACTGGTCTCATTGTGCAAAGGTGGGAGTTTGACACTGTAATAACTTCTGCTGTGAGTACATGTGTGTGTGAGTATGTTGGGGGGGGGGAGAGGGGTTAGAGAATGAACTTGTGAGCAAGCTCCTTCAATGAGGAGCATGCGTGTTCTTTTCATGCACCACTGAAGCATGAAAAACACTGTCGACAAGCAGGCTTGCGGCAGAATCAACACACACGCACACAAACATACACACACAAGGATATCAACCTCTTCTTCCAACAGATGTGACTTCTAAGGATTGCAGAAAAGTCAGCAGTATAAATCAATTATCAAAACCTGTGTAGCTTGTATCTTGATTCCATTACAGTTTGATGAAATGGCTTCAGTCAATATCACAACCTTGATGGCTATTGGGCTCCGTTGAAAACAGGACGGTAAAACCTCATCTCAAGCTGTTTATCCTGAACACATCAGTGTGTTTTTGTGTAATTTATAGTTTTTTTTTTAATTGTCCTACATCACATGAGGCCCAACCTGTATTGCGCTTATGAGACGCAACGACAGCCAAGATAATGAAGTCTAGCCGACAAATTTGTTGTCTTCAAACTCAAAATCAGAAACCTCAAAATTTAAGTTGTAAAAGATCAATAAGGGTGAGTTTTAGGTGACTCTGTGGTGTGTTCTCGGATCCAGCAGAAACAGATCTCTGGCAAGCTCCAGAGGAGTGAAGCAGCCATGCTGCCACCTGCTGGTGGAAAAGACCAGTGTATTAACAGAAGTATCCATCTGTTATTATATTGGAGTCGGTCCGTTTGTCTGCTTTACACTCCCATTTTGCAGCATTAAAAATTGAAGTGAGATGAACAGGGATAAAAGCTTTTAGATAAAACAGATACCTTTCTGGGACATAAGCTGAAATTGGGAAAAATTTAAAGTTGGAAAAAAGGTAATAAATTGCAATATATCCCAGAATATTGCAATGTTTAAAATCGCAATTTTCATATTGTGAGGCCTCTGGTGAGTCCCACCCCTTCTAAGTGACTGTTATATTGATCCAGAAGCTTCTCTACCAGCGACTCATGCCTATGTAAGTATCTCCTATTGATTTCTGTCCACTAACAGCCTCAGCAGTGATCGACCTATCAGCCAGCTGATACGTTTCTCAGCCATATCCCAACCTCCGTCTGTCTACCACTTATGCTTTCCTAATTACTGGAGTATTTCAGAAATTGGAAAGCAGCATAATTCCATTCCTATTGTCTCAGATGTGCCCGGCACACTGAATCAACTGATAGGCTATACACCACAGCAACCTATGCCCCCCCCATCCCCAGCTATTGCCTGTGGGCAGCCCTGTGATGTGACTTCCAATGAGTTTCCGTCTGACAAGAGCCAAGGGTGATCATTCAGAACGGGAGGCAGTTTGGATAGATATGCAACAGCAGACATGATCCCCTCTGTGGGCAAACAACGGGGTGATGTTTCGAGGCACAATCACATCAGCGGGGAGGGAAGGGTGCAGTGAAACAAACCCCCCCCCCCCGCAGTGCAAATCGATGGCTTGCGCTGCAGCTTATCCGTCGTCCACACAGCGACACATAAGACAGGAAGATGGACGGCAGAAAGTCTGGGGCCAACTCTATTTTACTCTTCCACTTCCCTAATCAGTCACTTAACCGTCTCTCACACAAATCCATTTCCCCTCTTAGACACACCGCTGTGTGCTGATATAAAAAGCCACAGATGACACATTGATTCCTGAATACTGACTTACTTATGTAGTTTGATGGGATAATGCTACTTTTCATCGCGTCACACTGCTCGGCTGGAGCAAATCTGCTTATTTTAGACAGAGGGAATCCTCCATTAAACTTTATCCGAACCATTGCCTCACTGAGGGGGCCTCTGGCAAACAAGAATTGAATGGTGGAACATCAGAAAACAATGTTGGATTTCAAGGGGACATCTGTTCATTTTCTCTGCCTCCCTTCCCTGCAAAAACCTTGGAAAAACATGAATGGCCGGGGCCTGTGTTTCGCTGTGATGAAATAATACTGAGGCATGAGGGGGAGCAAGACCAAATAGGCACACAGACACACGTCGTCTGGTGGATACCAACCACACGTGTCCTTGGTTGATGTGCTGTTTCCACAGCAACACAGGGTCTTTATCGTCATCACATGGAGAGCTATTTTATGCCAGTGCAGGAATTCTTTAAATAGCTATCAGCAGTTCACAACAACATGACTAGGCCAACCGTGACGAGTCTAAAATTGGCTGTGTCGTCACCGCCATAATAAAATCCCTCTTTAAGCAACAGTTTTCCTAAACAAAACCACAAAGGTGCGTCACGTTCCGGAGGAATGAAAAGCTTGACTGAATGAGTGAATGAATGGCAGAAGAAAAACTGGAAAACATAACAAGATGCAACAAATAGAATCAATAACAAGACGAGGAAGCTGAAATATAGATAAGAATTAAATCCCAACGTGGGAACACACAAATAAAAGCCGTCTAGAGAAGAGTTTGCAAGTGCTGACAGACACTGTAACACCTTTTCTCTTCTGTCCTGTTTAACTCAAGCTTTCTTACGGTGTCTAGGACTGATTTTTAGGTATGAAAAAACAGGGTAACACTTTACTTGAAGAGTGACATGCCACTGTCACCACTGTGACACCCTAACCCTAACTATAACTTGTCATTGACAAAACTGAAGGACACTTACGTTCATAACAGTGTGAATGTCATGTCGCTTATGTAGATACCTTCAAGTGGAACCAAAGACAGAAAACATCTCTACCAGTCACTTTATGAAGAGAAGAAAGAGAAAAATCATGTATAACACTTAACACTGCTTTGAATAAATTCTATATCCGCATGCTTACACGCTCCCAATGACAAAGCTAACAAAGCTGATGTTTAGCAGATGGAATGCTTCCATATTTAGCATCTTAGTTAGCATATTAGCATGCTAACATTTACTAATTAGCAGTAGGCAAAACACGCGGGTGATGGTGATGTTGTTAGTTTTGCTGATACTTGCTCATGAACAAAAGTATTGAAAAAATAGCCTTAACATTTTAACCTGATGATGGCACTACGTTAAAAGTCAAGGAATCACCAAAGTCAGTAGGATTCGTCTTCTGTGGATCATATTTGTACGTACACAATTTCACAGCATTTCACTCTTTGGTCTCTCTAGAGCCACACCGCTAACGTGGCTAAAAATGCCAAAACCACACATACATTTTATTTTCGTTTTAGTTAAACCGTTTGACATTAGCATGGTAAAGAAAATAGAGATGGAGTGGGATTTAGTTGCACTAATTAACGCAGCGAAGATGACAAAAGGGTAGTAACGCATCTTCCTAGAGCAGTAGTTCTTAACCTGGGTTCGATCGAACCCCAGGGGTTCGGTGAGTCAGTCTCAGGGGTTCGGCGGAGGTCAAGACACACACCCGACTCATATGATTCGTGATGACACGCCCCGCTTGGCCATCATCAGAAGGGTTCGGTGAACGCGCATATGAAACTGGTGGGGGTCAGTACCTCCAACAAGGTTAAGAACCACTGTTCTAGAGGTACAATCAGTACAAACAATGAACTGTTAAATTTGCTGATTTGTTGTAAAATTGTGACAGTTTTTACAACAACTATAGGCTACCCAATGACAGTCTGCCAGCTTCACAGACACATTTTACTCTCAATCCTGATTTACATGCGGTGTTGGATTGAGGGTTTTCTCCCCACATGAGACAAAGCAACACCCCTGCAGGTGAACTGGCGGCCGTAGAGCTCACGGGGGAGAGCTTTTTGCTGCCCGTTTTAAAGCCATCATCATTTCCTTTTTTGCTTGTTTTGCATGGCGGAGGTTTTGAGTGTTAACGTCGCAGACCTTTGCTCATGTGCATTTCGGATAACTAAAAACGTTCTAGGATAAACTTGGTTTCTCTTCAGATACAAGAAACACAAAATTAATCAAGGCGCGGTGAAGGTACCAATGAGTTTTAATGAGTTTTTACAGCTCCAGCAGTCAAATAACAGGACACACAACATCAATTAAGGCTATTTCTGGTGGCATAATTTGCAGTTTGATTAGACATTCTGCAAATTGCTTTTTCTGAATTCACCCCCCCCCTTGGCACTTTTCTTTTTATTGTTTATTTTTTATTGAGTACAGTTGAATCGTTAAATTGTCTCCATACCCTTTTCTGCTAATGTACAAGTGAGCTGCTGCAGGCAGTGAAATGATGGAGGAAAACAACTTTACTCTTGACAATGTCAGACTTTTAAGAGAAAAGAGCGTGTGATGACTATGGACAAATTAAGGGAACATCTCACTCACTCAAACAAATACATAAATAACAACTATATTCAAATATATGGAGCAAAAGGTAGAAAACTGCTTCATTCATGCTTCACTATCAGTGTCTTGTTTGACTAGCAGTTGAGTAGTATCCTCCCGTTGTTCAGTGTTCATACAGGTGCACCAGGCAGCCTCTAGAACAGTGGTTCTTAACCTGGGTTCGATCGAACCCCAGGGGTTCGGTGAGTCAGTCTCAGGGGTTCGGCGGAGGTCAAGACACACACCCGACTCATATGATTCGTGATGACATGCCCCGCTTGGCCATCATCAGAAGGGTTCGGTGAACGCGCATATGAAACTGGTGGGGGTCAGTACCTCCAACAAGGTTAAGAACCACTGCTCTAGAACATCACTTATGTTCTATATTTTGACTGTGCAAGACATGAGAGGTGTAATTGTGTTTGGGAAACAATCATATTTCCAGTGTGCAAAATAACATTTAAAAAAATGTTATTTACATCTTAATTTCAAAGTCCCAGTATTCATAGGTTCAGAATCAAGCCTATGCTTATGTCAGGGTTATTTGACAATATTTTTTATATTCAGACTGTCCAAAACATATATTATTTCGACATATTAGGAAAAAAAGTCATCTTTTAATGCTCATTTTTAACTATGTTGTACATTTATTTGTTGGCTCTATTTTCCGTTTGAATTTATTTACATTATGCACAGCATTTGTAGCTTTGTTAAGGAAAGTCTTATGTATTATGCATTATAATGATCATAAGTGTTTCAAGAATAAAAAAGAAACATTTCTATTAAATGTTATCTACATTTGCAAAGATATTTTTATTTGATTTATTTATTTCAATACTGTTTGCAAATATTGTAAACCAACAAAAGACACACACACACACACACACACACACACACACACACACACACACACACACACACACACACACACACACACACACACACACACACACACACACACACACACACACACACACACACACCTAATCTCTTCCACATTGCTTAGTTACAGATGAGATCACCAGCGAGTTGTTTGTGGTAGCTGATTAATGCGAGAAACATTCATCAGAGCTGTGTCAACATTAAGGTGTTGTTGTGACATTAGCTGTGTCTTCCAGCAACTGGAAATGTAGGAAGTGACAAAGGTCTAATCTAATAGCATCTCAGTGGCTCTGCAATATTGCCACAGTGATGATGATGATGATGATGATGATGATGATGATGATGATGTCACAGCTCAGGAAATTCACACCCTTTGGGGGCCGCAGTGCTGCAGAAGTATCTCTAGAGGGAGCTAAGAGTGCAGAAGCCAGGGCTGATGGAAGGGAGGGCGACACAATGCCCAATATCAAACTATTTTAAAGTCACATTTTGAGCAAAACCAATAGCCAACAAGCAGTTCTTCTTAGATCAAATTTAAAACATTTTTCAGATATAATTTGTTGCTGGTGTTGACTCACTTTCTGTCACTTTCAAAAAGTGTCACTATGTCAAAACAAGGCCGAATGAAACAGCTCATGGTTTTGAATTTGGGAAAAAAGCCCATTTTGAGCAAAGTAAGTTTTAAAAGCAATATATTTTGCATTGGAAACAAGTTGAATCCCCTCACAATGCTGACAAGCTATTGCTTTGTATGGAAAGTAAGATTGGGAAAGTCACAGTTCGATTAAAACACTAGTGACACTGGACATTGTTGCAGTGCGGCACGCCACATAAAGCCATGTGGACGTTGGGCGAGATAGCCACTCTGACACTGTTTATTGTTGACAGTCAACTCCTCCTCCTCCTCCCTTTCGCCCTGTTAGACCACAGGCTGCTTCTACCCTGACTGCAATTTCCGGATACAAAGATGAGGCTGGCATTTGTGTGTGTGCGTGTGTGTGTGTGTGTGTGTGTGTGTGTGCGTTTTTGTAGGGTGCTGCAGGATGTGTGGACGTGCGAGTGAGCAATCACAGAGTGATAAATAATTAAAAGGCATAAAACATGCGGAAACAGAAATGATTTTCAAAAGAAACAGACCGAGAGATGCTGATAACAGCTCCTCCTATTGATCATGTGCTTAGCCTCAGAGAGATCTTTTCCCCTTTGTAATTAGGCATCGGATTCCACTGGAAGTGCCTCTAACTGACCACTTACAGAATTAGCTATAGATCGGGTCCTTGCAACACCCACTCCCTGTTCCATTAACAGCTATATAGATGCCAGCGTATAATATATAGCATACTGTAAATGAAAGCAGTGACATTAGCACATTAACTGTATGTAGAACTAGGGCTGTGACAGTATAGTTTTTTTCTTACCACGGTGAAGAAGTAATTTATCACCGAGGTACTGCGGTTAACCGCAAGCCCCTTACGAGAGTAGCATAACTTAGAGCGAGAATGGCAGCGTGCCTTAAGTGATTGATGTCAGTGTCCATGAGGAAGGAGAGTGAAAGAGAGGAAGAAAAAGAAATGGCAAAGTTGATGTCAAGTGAGCAATAAAACAACGAGCCAGAGCTTCTCAAGACACGGTGGCTTTATCTGTTGTCAACACTGCCGGTGAAGTGAATGGCGTTACCCCCCGCAAAAATATTGGCTTAAACTTAAGCCTACAACATGTGTTGCAGCCATAGACTGTATAAAAAAGGTTGGAGCGGTGTTTCCATTTCAGCTCAATATGAGAGTCTTTACTGAGGTTTGCTGTAATTTAGGGCCACAATGGTTTCATCCATTATCTTAGACTTAGAAAACTTGAATGTCCCCGAGAGGCAATTTGTTGTACAGGCATATTGACACATAATCCACAACACAAACATTGAACTAGACACCTACAGCACCATTTACCTAACACATAACATACACACATTTATAAATAGAACACAATAAAAAGGAGTATGTTGCACTTCCCCAAAAGGCCGAATGTCATAAATAAAAGAAACTACTGCACAGTACCTCCTCCGGTCATACCCCTCCCCTCCTTCTTATTTAATTGGGTTATTGCCATGGGAATGAAACTCAACCGTGCCGTTTTATCGCGACAAAGCTATAAACAGGACACTCTTTTAATGTGCAATGGTTAACGGTAATGTGTCTACCTCAGCTGAGAACGGATAAATGCTTTTGCCTTTCCTACCGTGTATTGTATTAAATGTTACCTGTAGAAATCCTTCATAATAATCAGACACGCAAAAGAAATCCCCCACATAGCCTATTTTTGCTGCCCATCCTCTTGTGCAAAGTGACGAGCAATTTAATTTTTTTTCTCTCCATAATCTCTTCAATGTAAGACGGAAGACAGTCGATGTGGATAACCACACAATGTTTATTACTTTCATTATATTTCATATCAAACGCCATCTGTTCTCTTGTATCTTTTGTCAACAAAAAGTTAGATTTCCCGGTGATGCGTTTATCGTCACAGCCCTAGAACAGTTGTGCTTTTGAGTGGACGGATCTCAAAATGCTGCTCTCTTCCACTGACTCAGCAGGCGCTGAGGTCAGGTGATGGTGAGAGAAGACGCTCCTAAACTGGAAGGACATGCACGCAAATGGAAGTGCGTTTAAGCTAAATTGCAAAAAGTGGAATGGAATGAATAAATAAGGAGTGATTCATTGACAGTGCGTGCAGCAGAAGGCTGCCGCCCACGGACAGGCTGAGGAAGTGGAGGGGGGGGGCACTCAGCAGACAGCACACTCACACAGGAATATGACAGGAGCTGCATCAAAGCTGAACATCCCTGTTTGACCGCGTGGAACTAAAAAACAGAAATCTATTAGGATTTTTTTCTTTTCTTTTTTTTTTACAGATATTTACAGAATACAGAATTTTACTTAATTAATTTAATTGATATAATAAATCTAGTATTAAAGAGCATACAGTAAAAAAAGAAACAAAATGTAGGCTGAGGCTAAATGTTGATAAAATCCGGCTACTACATGAAAAAATAAATTATTCATATGGTATAATCTTTGTGGCCTTGGTGTGGCGGGGGCAAGAGGGTGAATTATAAAAATAAAATAGGAATTAATTAATATTAGTAATGAAATACATTATTATATCTTCTTTGGAATCCCCACAGTTAAAATCTTTGCTTAGTTATTACTAAAGTGCTAAGAGTAATGGAAAGTTAACTTCATCTGCTGTGTGATATGGTCAAAATCTCTAACAAGAAAGTATGTGCCAAGTGATTCTTGAACCAAAATGATCATGAATCAACTGTCACGCTCATAAAGAAATTGGCTTTTCTTATACAACTTGATTCATAACACCTTAAAAAGTTGGCACCACACCAACTCTGATTTATGCTTCTGGTTCAATTCAATTTTACTTATAGTATCAAATCATGACAAGAGTGATCTCAAGACACTTTACAGATAGAGTAGGTCTAGACCACACTCTATAATTTACAAAGACCCAACAGCTTCCCACAAGCAAGCATTTGGTGCCCAGTGGTGTGGAAATGATTCCTTTAGGCAGAATCCTTGGACAGACCCAGGCTCTTTGTGGGTGCCATCGGTCGCTGCCGGTTTGAACACAGACACTGATACAGATAGAGGGAAATATGATTCATAATAATTATAGCAGTTGGAATGATGAACAGTGGCAATTATAGTAAGATAAATATAGTGGAACTATGTCTAGTGTAAGAGCCAATTAGTGCCCTTGGTATAAATAGGAACCAATCTTTGGTTCCTTGGGTGCAACCCGGAAGCACATACAGTTTTCGACCACACACAGACCAACACCATAACACTACACAGGCATACATACAAGCGGTGATTTGCAGTGATCATGGAAATAAATAGAACCAAAGGCTTTAACTGCAAATATGACTTGGACTTTCATTGATCAAAAAAGTAAAAAGTGCGTCAATTACTCTACCCATGGAACAGCACCTCAGGGGTTTTAAAGCTTGGGCTTAGCCTCTACAACTAGAAATAATAGTTGTAGCAGTTCAGGGCGTAGCAGGGCGTTGCAGACCATGGCAGGGCGTCGCAATGCGTAGTAGGGCATCGCAGGGCATAAGCAGCCTGACGTTCATACTGGTGCGTTGCTGTCTGCGTCATTCTCTTTAAAAGAATAGCAGGGTAGGCATGTGTGTACGCATGGGGAGAGTAGAGCAAGTGACGGGGATTAGCTTTGGAGCGACTCTACATGCATAGTGGGACAAAGAAAGTGTCTCCCCTGTGCTTTCCGACCACGGTGGGAAATCCGCAGCCGGAAAAGTGAAAACTTGATTTAATGTATTTTATGGAGAAGAAGAACCCGGAAATGAGTAGGGGGAAATGCAACGCTACCAAGGCACAGCCAAGTGGACCAATCACAGTTGTTGCTGTATGAGCTGCCAAGACGTGTAGTTACTTTTTATTATAGGTGCACGTAAGGCCATGACGTAGGCTCTGGCATAAGGTCACAATCTCCACCTACCTATGAACAGTACGTACCCTCGGCTTTGATTTAACACAGAAGTATACATTGGCCTTTACTGTCATGAACCAAGGAAACCAGACCATTGTATCCGATGGTCTTGTCATCCTTCATTAGAAAAAGATGAGTTACTAGTCATGTCAGTATGTGTGACTATGAATGTGACGGCTCTTTAGCGCTCTCCAAACACAATCGCCCCATGTTCAGCGTGAGATGATGATTGGAAGGACTATAATTCAAATTAAGCCTCACAACAGGAGTAATATCAAGTTATTTTTGCACTGGTAACGTGATGATGGAATGTGTGTGGGGAAAGTTAATGCTACTGTAACACTTTGGCTAAGTGTCGTCCACCGTTGAATTTAAAAGGTTCATGTGACTGGTGCTGGAGCTTTACTTCCTCAGCAGTGGGCAGGCAGGAATGTTAAGAGTTTTAAAAAACTACTGTTTAATCCCAGGCGTCCTCATCAAAGCCTGCAGGGCTTCTCTAACTGGACCATTGTTCAGACTGAGAAGGGGAGAGAGAGAGAGAGAGAGAGAGAGAGAGAGAGAGAGCGAGAGAGAGAGAGAGAGAGAGAGAGAGGATGGGGTCAACTTGTTTTGAATTCAGCTCAGCACTCAGCCTGCCCTTTACTTGTTATTAATAAGGGATTTTGTGTGGACAGGCTTCATTTCAAATAAATACACAAGTAAAGACAAATGTGTACAGTATGTACACAGACAGATAAGTAGTTGAGAACAGAAATTACACAACATAGGCTACCTGTTGCCTGTAGTGGATTCTGACTCAAATAGAGGAAGTCTCCATTCATAATCCTGCCTCCAAAACTCTGATTGATGTGGTTGAACAGAGAATAAAGCTGTCAATGAGCCAGAGCTATTTGAATTTGAGGAAATCGAAGATGTGGAGATCTAGAGCTAGGCTAAAACGATTGCAGTATTTCATGAATATTTTTAAAATGCAAAAAACTTCAGAAACGTCAGACAAAAATGTATTTGATGTAGCAGAGCATTAACACATCCACTGACTACAGTGCAGAATCACTTTCAGAAAGACTTCCCACCAAATTCAACACAGGCAGCGACAGGATCAAAGAAACCAAGGATGAGGCAGAACAAATTAATTAATTATTTTTTCTAATAATTTATACTCTTGATCCCCTATGGGGAAATTATGACTTACACTCAAATGTGTAAAGTACACATAGGTCCTATACATGCACTAATGGAGAGACGTCAGAGTGAGTGGGCTGCCAGTGTTGGACCAGCACACTGAGCAGCAGGTTCAGTGCCTCAGCAGTACCCAGGAGGTGAACTGGCATCTTCCCAGCTACCAGTTCACACTCCATACTTTGGTCCAAACGGGGACTTGAACCAGTGACCCTCCAGGTCCTAGCCTGACTCCCTTCGGACTGAGCCACTGCCACCCAGACAGAGCTGGAGGGGAATTAAAACTAACCACATGGATACAGAAAGGGAATGATTGAGGACAGACAATAATACGAACATTATTAAATGCATGGAGCGAATAAGGGTGTACACGCCAGCTGTGAGCCATTTTTAGCCTATTCAACGTCACGGCGCTTTCTGCTCCACCTACCACATTGATAAAGCCCTGAAATAACACGCTCATTTATGACAAAAAGTTTCTCCTTAAGAGCCAATGGACGGCTGGTCTGAAATTGCCACTTGACAAAGACGCAATGCCCTGTCTTGCACCCCTGCCCCCCCCCAGACCCACCCACCTCTGTCGTCAGACACCAAAAAAAAAAAACATCAAGAGCTATTTATAACAACTTCATCCTGTCACTATAAAGGAATATCTCTCCGTTTTTCTTCTCTCACTCACTCCTTGCTTCCTCGCTCACTGTTGCCATGGAGCGTGGAATCAATGACATCATGGGCAAGAGTGTCTGTATTTGTGTGTGTGTGTGTGTGTGTGTGTGTGTGTGTGTGTGTGTGTGTGTGCGTGCATGTGGAGATGAAAGCTAGAATCTGTGGACTGAATGAACACGGCCAGCGAATATCAAGTGTTGAGCAAGAGCACAGACGGCACACACACACACACACACACACACACACACACACACACTTAAACACAACAAGCTCTTGCAGCCTTCCCCCTTCGCCCACTCACCAACCCACACACACAAATGATCTGTGACACATTCAGACGGGTGAAGAAAAAAAAAAGCTAATTGGATTAATAACGACTGCTTTGTCAAAATGGCAGCTCTGTTATATCATGGCATTACATCCATACACAAAACAATTCTGATTGGTAATTACACAGAGAACATGATGCACACTGTTCTTGTTTTGCTGTTTTTTTTTCTGCACTCTTGCCTAAACTCTAAGTTGTTGTCCATTATCCCATGCTCTTTCAGTCACTCTGTTTTCTAAATTGCATATGTCGGAGACAGTAACTTTTAAATAAAAATCAATACATTTAAAAAATAAATTACACAGATTGTCAAATGTGTCTTAAGGGGCCAATACCCTAAATCACAAGACGTAAAAAAAGGTAATTGTTTGGGAGCTTTGTATGTTTTAATGTGATTTTGTATGTTTTATGACATACAAGAGTGTGGGATGGGATGACAAATATTTTGGCGTGACACAGAAAATAAAGATGAACTTGTTGTGAGACAATGAACACATCACTAGAAATTGAGAGGCCGCTTCAGAGAGCTAAAGAAGCGGAGAATATAAATCGTTTGAAAGATAAAGAAGTTACACGATAAAAGAGTACACCACAAAAAAGAGCATGCTGGCCCCAGAGAGAGACTGCCGACACACACAATGTCTACTGTACTGTGGAAGAATGTGCAGCACAGATGAATGTGTGTCTAGTTTGGTGTTACAATATGTCCTGTCTGACATGGTTGCAAAGCTGATAAGCCTGTTTTATCTCTGTTGCCAACTGCTGCCCCCAGAGAAAGTGGCTGAGGGGAGAACAGGAAGTAAATGATGGACCAACACTGAAATAATGCCTCTATTGTTCCATTTATTTACACCCTCCTCCTCTCCCTCACGTACACACTTCAAACATTCCCCTCCTGTTTAAACCTCAACAGTGACACCTGTGTTACTTTTGCACTGCTACATCAGGGCCTCCTTAATTACTGTGTTCTTCACCCTCTCTAATTTTAAAAGGTACTATCAATACTGCAAATGCCCCCTCTACCCAGACGCACACACACTTCAACTCCTCCAATTGGCATGTAGCCTAAAAAGTTCAACTTCCGTAATAAAATAACCCGGATGACCGGTGCTGATTCCGCACTGTGGGGCCCATGGAGCATGAGCCCTAGTAGGGTGCACGTCCGCCGATGGAATGGAGACAAATTATTTATTCGTGCAGCACTTCTAGAGTTTTCCAAATGTTAGTCACACACTTAACAGTAGTGTTGCATTTGGTGTCATCTTGCGATTGTCAATTGTAGCAGCGGTGACAGCCAAAATTGCACACCTATATTTTGCTTTAAAACTTCTTTAATCCAGTATCTTAGACATGAATATTAGTGTGGCCTGTATGACATGTGGCCTATTTCCTTTTATTTTTCTCTTTATTTTTGCAACTGCTCCAGCTCTTTTGATTGTCTGTGTCATATCTGTTTTTTGTGTGTGTGTTTTTTTACTTATGCCCAAAATGATTGCCTTTGTGTAGCCTATTTATAAAGTTGAATTGAGAAAGTCGGGTGGGCCTGTAGGCCTACCTCCAAGACTTTATATAGGTTAAGAGATTCATATTTGCAAAAATAGTCAATCACCACAATTTTACTTGTTAAATCATTGTTTATAATTAGCTGCCATTAAAGTTACACGCACCACCTCGAAACAATATCACAAAAAAAAAACAAATCATAATACCAGACAGGCAATATATAACCTGCCACAAACCTTTAACTAGCGGAGTCACACAACCACAGCTGCAAACAGGAAACCACAGGTAGATAAGCAGTTTATGGTACGGATAAATAAAACTCTATAGTGTTTTAGCAGTAAAACTAAATTCCGAGAAACGGCAGCCATACAGTCTAACGTCACACAGTAAACTGTAACAGGCAGCAGGGACTAAACATAAAACATACATTAGCTAACGTTAGCTTACCTGTGGCGACTGCATTAACGTTATTTCACTTTAGTCCAGTTCTGTTTCAGGGGAGTCATGAAGAGAGTTCAGTACTGACTGATGCTTGGTTATCTTAACTTTATATTCATTAGTATTCTTTTACATAATCAAGTCCACCGCCTGAAAAAGTGGCCGCTGTCAGGTTGAGTTGGGGCTAAATTAGAATCCACTTCCTTTTACTTGACGGTGAAAATAGCATGGAGAATAACGGCTGAATTTAAACTTTCTATTCTGCACGGAACTGCTATCCTATGAAAAACGATTCCAATATTTTTGTTTGGCCATTATTTAAATGTAGGGATGGGGATAACTAAATGCAGCTATCTTTAGCTAGCTACCACTCCTTTGCTAATTTATATTTTTGAAGAAACTTTATATATAGCCTACGTACTATTAACAACATTCAAAATGTCAGCCGGAAGTCGTTGCTACAGTGAATAAAGCAGAATGGTCAGCGTTTTTTAACTTACTGCTTTGGCTGTGCCTCAGTTTCTAGAGAAAATTAAACAACTAGCAGGTGAACACAGTGGAGCATTTAAAAGCCAGATTATGCTATGTCCCTCACGTGTTGGTGGAGACCAAAACAGAAGAAAAGGGAGAGTGAACATTGCGCTTACATCTCGGCCAGTTGGGTTGGGCAGATACACAACTCCAAATGAATGCTAACGCTGATCTGTGTCAACTGGATGTGTAAGTGAGCGGTTTGCAAACAAATGTAACTTTATAATAATGCCAATGCTGTGTTCATATCCCCCTCCATGCCTTATCGGTTAATGCAAAATGGTATATATTGTAGACTGCATTTTTGTGCAGCTGTGTCCCTTTTATTTTACAATACGGTATTGTTAGAAAGGTAAGCCTTGGCTGATGGCATTCACAGTTCAGGGCACTACATATTTGCAATGCAAATTGTGGTAGGGCGACACACGTTACACATCGAGAGTGGAGACAGCCATATCAAGAGTGATTTGCATAACATACTGGCAAGTAGGAAAATAAGATTAAGGTGGTTTCTATATCAGTACATGCAAGTTAACCTTTTCAGATTGGCCAAATGTTCAGACATGATCAATTTTTTTTATCCAAGCAAACATTTACATTGTGTATTACTGCAGGTAAAACCGCCTTAAAGGCCACGGTGGAATGAAAATGTAATGGAGGTTGTGTGCAGAACTGACAACATTGTCTCTAATTGCCTTTGTGGGACTCCCTGTTTTGAGATAACAAGGTACCTTGCTTCATAAGGGAAGCAGCATGTATAACAAGACCTGCTTTGTATGGCAAGCTCGCCATTCATGAAGATGTTAAGTGGCACACAGCCAACCGACCCCCTTCTCTCTCTCTCTCTCACACACACGCATCAAAGCATTAGTGCATCTTCTCAGTAAGTAGACTTTGCATTTGAGATTGAGAACTATTCCTCTTTGAGCATGTTTAAGTGGAACCCCTCAGGTTATTAACAGACATTAATTTACAGCCTGGTGTATTTCTGCATTAGGAGAGCATCTGATAGCGGCATGACATTGAATGAAAAGATGCAACAGACTGGAAAGCAGAACCGAATTAAATAGATCCATCCTGTTTGTGCTTGTACAGATAATTATAAAACATACAATAATTTAGCTTTCATTAATTTAAACATGCTTCATTAATTGTTGACGATAAATGATGTATAATAATACAGCTACTCCATGTGGTTTGAAAATGGTTTTTATTAGCAAAATAAGGGAGATGAGTCTACAAAGATTCTCCATCCATGAAGAACATACACATACACTGACAGTTGTGGCAGTTTCTTTATATGAACAGATCCTGGACCATATTTAACACTCTTCTTGGCAAAGTAGAACTGATCTAAAAGCACAGACCAGGCTCCCTTGACCATCTTAGTTTCCATCACCGGAATGAAAAGCTTCATAGATCCTCAAGTAGCGCCTCACCTTTCAAATCGCCACTAGACAGCATGCAAGAATGGTATCTGAACCTTAAAATATTTCAGACCTCATCCTCACCTTTACACCAGTCTTTTCTGTGGTTCAGTTTTTCTCCTTAACACCAAAAACTCTCCTCCAAATACAATAAAATATACAATAAAATGTGCCTACCCCGGTGTTTGTACTGGACTTGAAACACTGGAGCATATCAAAAGCTCAGTGCCTCAACTAGGCCTAACCGTTTTCCAAATGGTTGGAAGAATGTATATGTCGTACATTGTTTAGAAACCAGACCCCCAGATCTGCAGAGCCAATGTAACAATATACATCTCAGTATTGTACCGCGTGCTCGGCCAGCGAGGCCTTCCATTGTCATGGCTGGTGGGAGGACGGGGTAAGGGGACTGTGGAGGCTACATGTTGGTCACCACGGAGACCCATGTACCATTAGACCAGAGGGATATCTCCCTCCTCCCGGTAGATCAGTGGTGTGCACATAGAAGATAGCAGGGACACTAACATATGAAAACAGTTTACCTCTTTATGTCTAGAACAATTCAGCAGGCAACAGAACAAGCATTGGGACTATAGCCGCAGTGAAAGGCATGCGAAGGCACAAGTACCAACAAACTGGACTCAAAGTTGTACCCCCTTTCTTCCCTTTTGGTTTTAGGAGAAGGAAGAAAAGAAGCATTTCCACCATCAGCAAAGTTTCCTTTCCAGAGACAGCGGCAGAAAGAAAAGCAAAAACGTGATCTCCTCCTCCTTCCCATCCGCAAAAAAACAAAACAAAACCCTAAACTAAATAGAAACTAAATTTAAAAAAGTGTGCGGAAAAATATGCAGAAACGCTTTTTTTTTTCTTTTCTTTTTTTTATAATGATACAAACATCTTACACAAATGTAACACTAACTCAAAATGTTCCAAGACAAAAAATAACATAAATAAAGCTGTTAAAAGTGGCATATAGTACAGCACTGGTCCGTGACTGATCCTCCCGACTCTTCTCATCTTCCCCACAAAAGATGTACAATAAACTGGCTCCACTGCCTGAGGACAGAAGAAAAGAGAGAAAGAAGCATGAAGGACGTGAGGAAAGGAGGAGGGATGGGTGTGAGTCGTTTGAAAGGGAGAGGTTTTAGAAAGCTCAACCTTGCCACTGTCAATTCACAAACATCAAAAAAAAAATCAGAAAAAGTATCCTTGGATGAAAAGAAGGCAGTGATGTCAGCGATTAAATTATGCATTTGATTATGACGGATTATGCTGCATCTCGCTGTGGTCAATTTTAGCTATGCTCCTCCATAATTCTTAAAGCTCTGGAAACTTAGCCTGGTCCTACCAGACACTTGTCCATTTCATTTGTACAGAGAGTCTGGCCATTCTCTTTATTGACAAGTGTTAACTTCCTTAAAGGCGGGTACTCTGTTGAAGTTTAAAACTATTGGATCTGCCCTGAGCCACTCTGGATCTTCCTTAACCCTCATTAACATTAGGTCGTAACGTCGTAACGTTTGCCTTAGCCAACTGCTTCACCACTAACGGAGCGAGCTGGAAAATCAAACGTTTCCCAAACTGTGTGAGGAGGAGGGCCATGACATCATGGCCGCCAACAAGACTCAGCAAAGATTGTTGTTGCTCGGGCTTTAACTTCGGGATATTCGATAACCGACCGAATGGCTTCGCTCGCATCTTTCTCCGCCGCCGTTATGGAACAACAACTCAAACTAGCGCACCACCCCGACGTCATCATTCCCAGCTGCCCCCTCTGTTTGCTGATGGGACCGCCAAAGACTTGACCAGAGAAAACCCAGCCGATGTACTGAAGGAAAATTAAAATTTAGTGGCAGTACGTAGGAGGGCGGAGCCAGGCTACTGGAAACCAACCATTTTAAGCCAATTTTTTAAACACATTTGAGAGGGGGGAAAAATGCAGGCACCCACTTAAACCAGGGTCCCCCGGTTTTCAGCAACTCCCACCGCATCCTGATGCTATGGGGAACACACATTCAGTCAGAATGCTGACATGTGCCCTCATCTGTGACGCAGAGCCACACGTGCATACACACATGTGACCCAGGCGAAAGGGTGCAGACCTTGGTCGAGCTCTGGGTGTTAGAAAGATTAAGGAGGTGCGATGATGATGACGAAGATGATGAAGAGTTCCTTACCAAGAATAAAAGGTTATCTGCATGGTCATTAACTTCAGAAGAGACCACAGTCTTTTAGGTTGTTCTTGATGATGACATCGGTGACAGCGTCAAAGACAAACTGCACATTCTTGGTGTCTGTGGCGCAGGTGAAGTGGGTGTATATCTCCTTGGTGTCCTTCCTCTTATTCAGGTCCTCAAACTGACACTGAATGTAGGCAGCTGCTTCCTCATACGTGTTGGAGCCTGGAAAAGACGACAAGGAGCGGGAAGTGAAAGAGTCAGGAAGTCAAAATATAGCAAAAGGGGCTCGAAATTGTAGATATTTATTAGTGCTGTCAAACGATTAAAGTATTTAATCGCACTAATGTCATAGTTAACTCGCAATTAACTGCAAATTTTTATCTATTCTAAATGTCCCTGATTTCTTTTTGTCCCATTGTTTTTTCTCATTTTAATGCTCTTATCAACATGGAAAACTGGATCGGCTTGCTTTGTGTTTTTTTTTTTTTATGAAAACAACATTGGCATGCAGCCCACTGTAGTGTTCAATTTCACACATAACATTCTTACTTGGAGCAAATAATCTCTCACACGATGTAACACTGCCCATCAAGCAAAGGGTGAAATAAATTTGAAAACATTCGTCATTACCGGGTTCTTATAGCTTATTTGTTGGAAATGAGTAAATAAATAGACCACTTTTCAGAACATTTTCTATAAAATGCTACCAAACTTACCAGCGTATTCTGGGTAGCAGATGGTTAGAGGACTCTTCTTGATCTTCTCCTCAAACAGGTCCTTCTTGTTGAGGAAGAGGATGATGGAAGTGTCTGTGAACCACTTGTTGTTGCAGATGCTGTCGAACAGCTTCATACTCTCGTGCATTCGGTTCTGATGGAGGAAAAGGAAGATGCTGCTGATCACTGCTTTGCTCACTGATGCGTACACTTGTACAAAGAAAAAATCTTCCCATCTGACCCGTCACAATTCCATTAAACCAAGACCAAGTTCCCTCTGCGTACGAACACAGAGTGCCCGCCATTATGGTTTTTTTCCCATGAGTAAGAGGCTGAAGTGCTCACCATCTCCTCGTCCTCAGCCAGCACCAGGTCATAGTCACTGAGGGCCACGCAGAAGATGATGGCGGTTACACCCTCAAAGCAATGGATCCACTTCTTCCTCTCGGACCGCTGACCGCCAACGTCAAACATTCTGGGGGGCAGGACATAAGTAAATTTGTTCATCAGTGTGCCAACATTCAACACATACAGCACAATACAAGCAGTGTTTACGCAAACCCAAAAGGCAGAAAATAGATGGTTGCTGTGGCTGGACTCGCTGTAGGGTTTAGTGATGACAGTAAGTGATAGAGGTGAAAGGAAACAGACATGCTTCGTCTATTATTACTTGAAAACCATCTTAATAAAATCTTAGTATGGCAGAGAATACTCAAGTGACCAGAAAATGCCTATACTGATTCTATAATAGCAGCGATAATGCAGAACAGGAGCAGACTTTTAGGGTTCAGCACTACTTTCTATTTGCTCAGTCAAAAGGAAAATGTGCCACATTTTATTGCTTGCTTTAAAATGTTTAGTGTAGGATCATTCTCACTAAATGCACACCAAAGTGGCAGGAAGTCAGACATGGTGTATATCTTACATTATATCTAATAATTTATAGACAAGCGAATGCAACTCTGAAGAGAACTTTTAAATCATATTCCAAAAGGGAAAATAAATGAATAAATTTGCACAAGATTGCATGCAATTGTGGCAAAAGAACCAACAAAAGCCTCATTTAGCTCCTATAATAGCTTGTATTGGGATACTTAACAGAATATGGAAATACTATGGCTATGTAGGATTGGATGAGGGAAAGTATGAATGTATAATTGGTGCACGAGTGAAATAAGTAATCACTAAAAAACTTCTGTCAAAACATGTGAAAGACCGACACCCCCTTTCACTGTGCTGACATTCAGATACAAAGCCATCGAACTGTTGGAACCCTGCAGAACAAATACTTTGCTTTTTATAGAGCTGGTTAGCCACTGGCTGTGTAATTCCAACATTACATATAGCAACGGCCTTTACAGAAGTACTGTTATGTGTTGTAATATGGAACTGTGACAATAATGGCGTGTCATTGTGACACTGTTTTTGAGCTGCTGTCTGAAATCGCAAAGAAAGAGACAAACAACAAAATCTTACTAAGGCTTTGTATTTGTGTGTGTGTGAGTTTATGGATCATATAATATGTATTTCCCCTCTGTTTTTTGGCCTAGCAGTATGAATTTCAATGACAATGGCACCAGCTACCAAACGTCTGGTATCATGATATAATCAGGCCTGTTACTTCCTGTATTTGTTGTTTTTTTTGTAAAGAGAATGCCACAACTGAGTCATCACTGATGCACGCAACACCTTCACAGGCTGTGTCACAACTCACAGCTGTACATGTGCAAAGGGGACTTCTATGGGAGTGAATGAGTCAGTGACAAGAAGAAAAGCTAATTAAGCCATCATGGAAAACATTTTAAGGCCAAGCCAGTTGTTACAGTGACAGAATTCTCACTTGAAGTGCAGGTCCTTGAATGTGAAGTGCGTTTCCACAATGCCTGTGGTTTTGACTCGGGTCCTCAGGACATCCTGCTGAGTTGGGATGTAGGTGTTCTGAGCTATTCTGTCCAAATCGTTCAAGTAGCTGAGAGAAGGATGCAAAAA
>NC_045755.1:15269702-15270884 GCF_008692095.1 Etheostoma spectabile | reverse complement strand
ATAAGACAAAGGGAGGGAAACATCAGAGGGGAAAGAGAGTGAGACAGAGAGCAGGAGGGGAAACAATTGTGAGAAAATGTGTCAGAAGTAACAAGGTCAAGTATGCAACTTCCAGTGGAACCAACCACTCACAGTGCATCGTCAGGGATAAACCAGGTCGGATTCTATCACAATTTGTTTGAAACAGTATACTTCTTTGTGGAGCAACATGTTACAAGACACTGATGTCAGCATGTCTCAGATGTTAGGTAAAGATAAAACACTGAAAACACACTTAAGTTACAAGATAACATGCATTATTTGCCTGTGGTCAATTTAGACGTGATGGCCCGATGGTTTATTGCTTAGATGTGCTGTTGCCTTACAGTAAGCCGGTCCTGGGTTTAACCCCGAGCGCTGGTATTTTCTGTTGGGAGTGCACACTGTTTTTAACGCCCGCGACGGCAGATAAAGTTAACGCTAATTAGCTAAAATGAGGACAAAGTAACGTAAAGTTACAGAGTCTTTTGAATATTTATGCCATTCGTCAGAGACGGTCTGAAGTGAATTCTTTATTTCTTCACAACAGAAACTTAAGCAACATCTGATCAAAGATTTAGACCGTTTCACCGGCAGATTTGTGTCTGTTTCGATGGACACAAAAAAATCTTTATTTTAAATATGTACAGTATATTCTTGGTTGCAGTGTGTAGCTGTGTGCCAATTCAGGGGCTGCAGCCTCATCTTATGTGTATAGATTTCTTAGGCTGCAACAGGAAATGAATGCCTCACACATTTAGAACGTTTTGGTTTCAAACTGTGAAATGATGACAACACACGGCAGTTGGCATGATCGGTCTGCGTACAGTGAAGGCCAAAAGTTTGTGTTACTTTATGAAAGAAATCTATGCATTCATCTGTGGTTTCTCACAATTTGGTAAACGAAAATGTGTATTATGCTAAAGTGAATTAAACCCCTATTACAAACCCCGTTTAAAAAAATGATATTCATTTTTAAATAACTCACCGGGAGTGTGGTTCAGACTAGAGATAAAACTGAGATTAGCTCTCTGATCAGGTTTATGTTCTGCTTGTTCAATGGCTGTTTGGTAAATTGCTCTTAAACACATATAGAGAGGATATAGGAATTGCTATTTTTATTTTACATTATTCTTATTTAGGTGCTGGCTAAAACGTTTTTTT
>NC_045755.1:15255102-15269692 GCF_008692095.1 Etheostoma spectabile | reverse complement strand
GGGGTGGATCTGTGTGAATTATTAATTGTTTCAGATCTCTATCAATGCGTTCTGATCAAATGTTACAGCGCCTTGTTTTAATTTTTCCTGACTAATTCGCTGGACTGGAGTCTTTGTGTTGCAGGTTTAATATTTCTTGGCATTGTATGGGCACATATGCTGTACTCAGGAAGTTACACATAAACATTCAGACATGTTCACACACTTGTTGAACACAAGCAAACACCTCAAGGTTAGTGCTGATTAATTACAATGGGGAAAAAAGAGATTAGTGACCTCAAGTTGATAGCAGACAAATACAAGTAATCTCGCCTTCTCGCAAACAAGCTTTTTTGTTTGTTTTCCAAAGTATTAAGCAAAGTAAAAAAAACGCACAGGTTTAGCAATGGTGTTTTCCTATTCATGAAAAGGCCCTGGACAGCAGGATTAGAGGAACCAATTAGAAAAAGGCTAACAACCTCAGCTCCCTCTGGTCCATGACGTAACTGCTGACGGTTACAAAACTGCAGCAAAACGAGGCAACTGGCTTTTCTCCAAACAAACACAGGAGCTGCCATGTGATGATATCACTTGTTTCAATGCCGAGGGCTCTAGCACAATATCGGTATAGACAAAATATTCAGACTGGTCAAGGAAACAAAGAGAAGATTTCCCCTGTATTGGTGTGATCACTTCTTATTTGTAAGCATGTGACAAATTTTCCTGTGCTTAGGCATAAGGTCAAAGATTACATTGTCTTTCCAGCCAGGCTTGGTAAATATTGACAGTGTAAAAGTCCAGGCAGAAGCAGGGTGCTGTAGGTTTCTGCTCTTGGGGCTTTTTGTTGAAAACCGGGACAACTTGTGTTTGGCAAATTGAGGCAGCTTCTGTGTTTGCAGTGGAATGGCAGTAACCTGGTCATCTGATGTGACTGTCACTAAAAGTCTAGGCCTGTTACCTAGGTTGTTAATAACATGGCTGCCTCCAGCAACAGCGCAAATACGTTGAGAAAAAGGCTTGCACACGGTCTTCTAAAGTGTGGAAATATTTTATTCTTAATGCCAACAACAATATGGTCGTCTGTACACTTTGTAACATGATCCCTGAGTCGAGATAACAGCAGCAAAACACTAAGTTGTGCTCACCTACGCCTCTCCAGCTTCTCCCGTAGCTCACCCATATACAGCGAGGGGAAAAAAGTATTTGATCCCTTGCTGATTTAAACAATTTTAGAAAATAGAGAGACATTTGTTTTGTGTAAATTGTTAATAATTGAGCAATGGGGAAACAATCGCTACTTGAAAAATGAATCGTTAGATTAGTCAAGTAATCGGAAAAATAAATCGTAGATTAAATTGTTTTTTTGTCATTTCCCTTTTTTTGTTGTCTGCCGCATTCAAACTCCGCCACATTCTGGAAGTGTTCTTTTAACAGCACATACAATAAAAAGGGGAGTTCATATATATCTGACTGCTTGAATTTGTTGATGAAAACCATGTGTAGCAATAAATATTAATGAGGAGGTGACGCATCGGGATATCAAATCAATTCTAATCATTGACGGGATAATTGTGAGAACAGTGAAGATTCACACCCCCAGTGTGTGTGTGTGTGTGTGTGTGTGTGTGTCTGTGTGTGTCTGTGTGTGTGTCTCTCACTATGCTGCCGAGTCATTGAGCTGATATTCGCGGGAGCGGCTGAAGCAAGCTTGGACACCTCCGTCCTTCCACAGCCGCTTAATGACACCGGCTAGCTCTCCTGTCATGAAGCCTTCCTCTGCTGAGCCTGCCAGCACAAACAGCTGCCGTGCATCGTCCTAGAGGAGGAGAGGAGTCGCGTTAAAGTCAATATCATAAACACACCATCAAAAGTCATTAGACCACCATTATCATTAACATTAATCTTCCGCCAAGCTGAAAGGCCAGTCACAGGGTCAATTTCAGGACCATTTTTAGAGACAGCTGCGGCTCAAACAGCCAAGACAATATGTTGTCCTATTTCTTTGGCTTTTCTTGGGACATTTCTCACTCTAGAAGTTCAAAAACATTACTAGACCAAATTTGACTTGACTTAAAATATAACTTAAATGACTTCAAGACAACCTGAAAAGACCTCTGACTACATTCAAAGACTCTTTTGCCAGGAGCGATTCAATGTTAGTCCCCGCTCATTTTCCAATCCCATTAACTCACTGCAGGTTTCTCCTCTGAACCCACCAAATTACACTCCTCCCTCTCAGCCCTCAGTCACTCACAGCTCTTGTGGCATCGCCAAAGTCGATCTTGAGGCGCCCCATGGCTCTGATGATGGCGATGATGGACTGGATAGTGTTGCTGTAGACCACAGCCTTGTACTGCTTACATTCCTCTTCTGAGTAGCCAGCCTCGTGGATGATCCTGAAGAACGGAGGGGGAAAAACTTGGTAAGCAGTTGAGCCATTCTGCAGCACTCCAAAAACTTGCCGTTTGCAGCAACAAACATTAACCAAATTGTCCCAAATGCCACCATCATAGACCGAAAGCCGGTACAAATTTTTTTCAGCTTTCAAGAGAAAAAGGACTTCTCCATTTTCTCCTCAGCTCTCTGACTTCCTGTGCCCATTGTAACGTCCACAGAAATATTGTCAGGCCACAATGTGCCTAAACTACATGCACCTAAGGGAAAAGCAGCATTTTCTACAGTTGCATTATTGTTAGTTACTCTGAGTAAAAGCCTAAGCTGAAAACTACACTATAATGTAAATGTATTATCTTGCAATTCAATGTTCATTTTACTTTTTACTGTTTGACCTAATTTCTACATAGAGACTGGATTAATAATTAGTAGTCTGGAAACAAAAAGAACGGATTAAAGGATGAGGCTGGCCTTATTCTATATTTTTTTCATTGTCAATACATGTAAAAATGGGAATGGAAGACAAAGAATGTTGGTTGTGTTTGCTAAAAAAAATATTTAAATCGATTAATTCCTTAAAAAATAGCTGCAAATTCATTTTTTATCCATCAACTCATTGATTGCTTGAATTGTGTCAGCTCTACTTGTTAGTAAGATCAATTAATTGTTGCTTTGGTCTTTCCATAGGATTTGGCGACAATAAGAAAAATACATAACATTACTAGACTTACCCTAACAATACTAGAAAAAAGGGCATGAAGTAACTTTAAACAGCTAACTGTAAATGTAATCTGTCGGATGCATCGTTCTAAAATAAGTACAAATAATTTAAGTAAATCGGACAGATACTGTACCATATCTCTGTCAGCATACTGGTATTCTGGTGAATTTAATATGTAAAGTAAAATAACATTTATACAGGAACACCCATCCTGCACATCCTTCACAGGTAAAGAAACAATAGAAAAAGCAATATTGCAGCTTATTAACGGCTTACAAATGTAAAAATAAAGTGCATTTAACATGTGTATGTCTGCTGAGTGTATCCATGAGGGTGCTTATGATAATGTAATTTAAATGTAGGCCGCACGCAGCATGTGGATGATGTATAGGCAGAGTTTATACTAATGTATTCTGTTGGCCTGCTGTCATGATCAATTGTCCACGGTACCTGTTTGCAGTGGGATTCACACAGCATAATATACCCATAGAGATGCTAGAAAAGCATGATTGGGGTTTGACACTGTTTGTGTTGTGGAAAATGAATACTCTCTCTGTGCCATTATGCATAGCTGATGAAAGAAGTCATTGGTGCTACAGTGGAAGAAAGGTTTGTTTTGATTGTTCAGTGTGCAAAACGATCAGATGCAACAGAAGCAAAATGAACTCACTTCATCTGCTTGACAATTGTACTTTTCCCTGATTCCCCAGCACCTGGAAAACACAAAGAAAAAGAGGTTTACTAGAGTGTGTAAACATTTCAAAAGGTTAATGTTCCCTGTAGCGAGACAAGTGTTTTTTCTGATCAGTTTTTAACCTTTATGTCACCCAGCTCACTTCCTTTATCTGCAAGTTTCCAACAAAAACACTTACAATGTTTTTATACAATGATCTAATGTGGCCACACGGCATGACAAGGACCCACAAATATGAAACTGAGCATAACCACCTCAACCAAAAGAGAACTGAGAAACAAGAATGTGTGTGTGTGTGTGTGTGTGTGTGTGTGTGTGTGTGTGTGTGTGTGTGTGTGTGTGTGTGTGGGGTGTGTGTGTGTGTGTGTGTGTGTGTGTGTGTCATGACTGTTAATATTAAAAGGGACAGAGCATCCGGTTTGGCAAAGGGCTGCAAATGAGGAAGTGCCTTAAACCTGCGTTCTATCTGAATTCCAGCAGGGGGCGAGATGTGTGGTCGCAAAAGGAGGTTGGTTTCTGTAGAAGTCTGTGAGAAAGTGACCCACTTCTCACTTGATTTATTACCTCAGTAAAACATTTTATCGTCTCAATTGCTAGTTTTAAGTCTTCTGGAATACAGAATCACGTTCATTTATTGAATTATGGTCTTGTTGATTTTGAAACCGGCAATAAAACGGGGCGTTTAGGGCAAAGTGTGTAACATAACGTGGAGAGTAAGCAGCTCCTCCCTCTCGTCTAAAATTGTCACAACCGCACCCAGGATGGCTGCACCCGTAACGGCAAACTCAACAACTCATCATAGATCTCCAAAAACCAATGGGTGACGTCACACATGCTCTGTCCATTTATATTATATACAGTCTATGGTGTGTGTGTGTGTGTGTGTGTGTGTGTGTGTGTGTGTGTGTGTGTGTGTGTGTGTGTGTGTGTAACTTGAGGTTGTACATGGCTCAAAGGTGCTCTAAGCGATGTCCCGTGTTTTACACTACATTTGTTGTTATATGCAGCAAACAACTCCTTCCTATTCGCGTCCCCTGAACACACGTTAAAAAACCACGGCCTCTGTAGACAGAGGGTCTACAAACGGCAACAAATACAAACTGTGCCCACCTGCACCACGAAGCATACACAAACAGTGTTCCAGCGTTCCAGCCAATAACCGACGAGAAGGATTTGGGGGTGGGGGTTTGGGGGTTTTAGTGCGTGGAAGCCCAGAAGGGAGGGGGAGGGGACGGCATGAGGAAGAGGGAGGGGCAAGCACCTTTAAGCTAAAAGAAGTCTTTAAACCTCTGGTTCGGCCTCTGCTCCAGTTCCTGTCCAATATACTGATCAGTGAATGGCAACGAGCTCGGACAGATGGCTTGTCTTGGGATAAAGATTGCTTGTTTAGTGTTACTGAATCTGGCATCAGTGTGTTTGGAATTTTATCAGCAAAAAAAGCTGCTCTAAGGCTCTTGGCCTTAACGTGGCTCCCAACCACCAATAAAACAGATTATTATTAACAGTGCTGTGAAGTGCCGAAACACATGCTGTCCCGGTGACTAATTACATTGACGTGTTGTAGTTGACCGATGAGATGCTCCGATGATGAAAAGAGCTGTCGGGTGGATAGGGAAAGCATACTATTGTCGCTCCTTTTGCTTTGCGGATCTCTCAAACGCCACGGTGCCATGACAACTGCTCTCGTTGTATCCGGGACATCTCGTGTGTGAGGCCACAGTCACCTGAGTAGGCTTTGTGGTTGTGAGCGAACGTGTGTGTGTCATGTTGGCTTCCACTGGGACCATTATGTATTATGCATGTGCTGCTCTTTTTCCTCTACTGTAACCAGTCACTTGGAAGTGACCTTTTATTAAAAATGTTTTCTTTTACAAATCAAAGCCATCTATGATGTTGTCGTAAACCACATTCGATAGACTCTTGTCATCTAAAGGGTAGTAGCGTAAACTACATAAGATCTACTAATGTGCACTCAATATCCTCATATTACAGGAGTGGAGACTCATGTAGGGAGGTTATAGCGAGCCAATTGGCCAGTTGTTACTGACGTAACGCTTCTCTGTCACTAGGGAAGGATTTTTAAACCACTTGAGAGCGGCTATCCCCTGAGTAAACACCCCCAGCTCCGCTCTCAGATCTAGAAACAAAATAAGAGGAAGTGGAATCATATCATGAAGTCTACCACTATCTGTTACCTCGTGATACTGTCAGCAGAGACAAGATGGGTAGCTCTTGCAAAATAAATCATCTGCCTAATCTAGTTCCACTTTCCTTGAGGAACCCCACCCACCCCCTCCCGCTTTTTGACATTTCTGACACATGCCATTAGCAGTTGAATCTGCTTCACGCTGTAAGTTATTTATGATTTACTTTTAACACAAAATGAAACTATAAATATGCATGCTTCCTGTTACAGTGTGCACGCTGTCTGTCTGCATTCCTACAAACTTTGCCTCAGCAGTAACTTCATGCTGATAGCACAGTCCTGGCACTTCACCTTCAGGATAATTGGATGTGTTTCACTGGGGAACACATTATTTTAATTACGTGCCACCACCCGGGTGCCGGAGAGCCCTGGAGGTTGGGTGATAGTACCGTAGCAGCTCCCTGTGCTCCGAGGCCAGCCCTGGCTGTGTGAATCCCAGGGGGACACACACAAAGACGGCAGATACGGTGCTCACGGCTGGCTGCTGAGCTGGCACAGTTGCACCCCTCAGCCAGCCCAAAAGCCATTTTCACAATGACACAGACACTTCACATACCGGCGCAGTGCCTCTCAATGGGGGACGGATGAAAATCCACTAAAGGCAGACTATGACCACAGCACACACTAAAGTTCAAAGTAATAGTTATGAAGGCAACTTTTGTTAGCTGTAGTTCACCTCCTAGGCCACAACTACGGTAAATTAATTACCGGTCATTTACTGTATCTAGCAAAGATGCCAATTATGAGAAATGAATCAACAGATCACTCAATAACGGAAAAAAAATGTATTGAACCTTCAACCTTACTCACCTCAGTGAAATTGTTATGTTGATAATTTTCCACACGAAAAGTAAAAGAAAAATTTCCTATTCATCATCATTTTCACTGAACTGGAGAGGAATTTCCCTCAAATCTAAGAAGATGTTCCAACTTTAAAAGGAGTGCTAATTTTGATGCCTTTTCCACGAACTGCTGCTTAAGTTCAGTGGAATAGGATCAAGAGGTTATGTCACATTGGGTGAGAAGCACTTGGATGTTTCAATCATCACCATGCATCCCAACAATTAAATAAACAATGTGTGAGGAACCATTGTCGGAATCTACTGTAAATGTAAAAAATGTGTCAGAGAAATCTGCCATTACTGTTCATAGTGCAGACCCCTAATGGAAAGACCAGGTGACAGAAATAGAAACCAGCAGCATAACTGCTATGGTAATAAGCCTGCCTATGACATACGTTCCAATGGTCAAAATTGGATGAATACCATACATGCAATGTCTCAGTCTTCAGTACAATCAATGAGACGTGACCTCCGTGCTTATGTAAGTGACTTTGGCCTCTCTACACCGGTGATGTCATTAGGGTGTGAATCTTGTTAAAGCGTCTCGGCAGGAATACAAAAACACAGAGTCGTCCGGATTTTGACTCACACACACAAAGACCTTTAAAGGGTTACATGTGCACCACAGGCCTGACCTATCGGTCCTCATGCAGAGTCATGTTACACAGCCACTGCTTTGATACACCCACCACAAAACCACTACAGACTCAAAACCACTGGAGCAGCTGGTTTCTGTTTGTAGCGATTCAAACTATTTTAGGAAAATCCAAGCTAACCCTTCCAGTCAAAATGCAGGGTTTTTTTCTTCTTCTTCTTTCACAGAGAACAGAACCGTTTCTATCTAACAACTGCAAACATTTTTTCCTTGGAACTCCCTTCTGGTTGATGTTTGCAAGGCAGTGAGGATGAGGTTTTGGTATAATAATGGCAGATGTGATTTAATGGCTTCCATGCTTGGCCGCTGCTAATTCTCTTGGCAAATTAGCAATACGTGCTTGCGCGCCAACCAAAATTAAAGTTAGCAAAAAGTTCTCTTTTTCAGGCTCCAAATGCATGGCATGAAGATACATATTTGTGGGTCCGGAGGTTTACGGAGGCCAGGCAGGCAGCCCAACACGTCCACTTTTAGGTGAACAGTCCCAGGACTTGAGGTGGTCTTGGCACAATGTGCTAACTACATTAGTGATGCCACATTAGCAGCATGAGCCCAACACCCCCCACCCACTCTGTTTTTAACTCTAATACCATCATACACATCCCTCTTCCTCTTTTACTTTTTTGTCCCATTATGACTTACTGTTCCTCTCATTAACTATTCAATTCCTCTTTTTTTTCCTGCCCCTCTCCGTCTGGGGGGGATTTAAGTATGAGTCACTCATTAAGGATTCCAGGAGCCTCTGAGCAGTGCTACCCGGGGAAATGACCAAAGGGATTGAGCTGTCAGCAAGCAGATCAATAGCTTGTTTCTCACACACACACACACACACACACACACACACACACACACACACACACACACACACACACACACACACACACACACACACACACACACATCTAATGGAATGCAACCAATTTAGCTACTTTGATTGCCCATGTTTATTGTGAGGGGCTCCCCCCCCCCCCGCCTATAAGATGAGTAACACAGCCATGCTGCACTGCATGTTTGGCAATGCTGGTAACATAATTAAAAAAAAAAAAGAAATATGGCAAGATTTAAGAGAGAACAATGACAAATGTTAGACAAAGGCTAAGGATTATTAATAAGAATCTTCCCACAGTTGCACGACAGCTTTAGAAAGAGCAATTAGGCTGAGGAGATTGTAATCTATTTTAGCATGTAGATATGAATAGTAGGATAATTGGGTCCTGGAGATGATGGAAATAAAATGAGAGCCAGAAATATGTTCAGTTTTTAGGGGGAAAAAAAAAGGTCCACAATGCCTCGCTCTACAAAGACACCTGAGCCTGCCAGCTAGTTTGGATTTGATGGTGTGAACACACTGACTCACAAAGATTCAAATCCTTTTCATGCAAATTGGAGGTTTTTACATCAGCGTAATGATTTCATGTCAGTGACAGGGAGCGCACATAAGCCTGTGATTAACAGCACAGCGCAGGGGAACCAGGTGGTGACAACATAAACCCGCTACTCCCCAAATCATCAGGAGGTTTGCTGTGTATACAAATACCGAGACATTTGGTAGGGGTCACATCCACGTGATACACTAAAAAAACATTGATTTTTTTCAAGCAGCTTGCAAACATACCTCTACAACCCTGCCAACTTTTTACTACCATGCCACATGTTATGCTGACTTTTTCCATCTATGTTGACAGGGTGTGTTTAGAGATCAGCATACTCCAGAATTGCAAAACAACTCCAAAACAGTATATTTTCAGGGACTGTAAATGCACGAGGTAAACAACTAAAACTCCTAACTCAGGCGCCCCTGTCTCTCTGCAGCAAGGCTTTTTCATTTTTAATGCTTAAGAAGAAGTGTTCTCATTTTTGCAGTGTCTCTTTTCCTTTCTCCTGGGTGTCCCAGCCTGTGTGTCACTTCAGGCCGTAACCTGAAGAAGGCTGCCACGCTGAATGGATCAAACACAAATGGTAGGGAACGGTGCCAAGGCAGCCACGCGCAGGGCCATACAACCTGGCACACAACTGTCATGGCCACAATACTACCGAAAACAGAGAGTGGTTAAACTAATGCCACGTGGTTTGTGTCAAAGCAATGGGTGATGAAAACTCATATTTCACCTAACAGCAGCATAGCAAAAACTTGACCGAACTTGTTCGCTTCAATCAGCAAGTCCCATCTGGCCTCCAAGCACCAGAGGAATGTGGTCTACCTTTAGCAAGAAAATATGTACATCCTCTTTCAAACAGTGTGTTATATTATACATAAATATGGCGTACATAAGATAAGATTATGTCTTTCAATGCGTGGATGCTATGTACACTAATGAGAATGGTGTATAAAAAAAAAAAAAAAAAAGTGTTAACTTATGCAAAGAACATGACATGTTTATCTTGCTTTGGCTCACAAATCTGTTTCAAAATCTTATTCTGTGCTTGCTGTCAGGTGTTACTTTGCCTGATACTGGTATTGGCTTCAGACATGGTGTCCTGGTAACCCACATACCATGTGTGTGCATGTCAACATTTCCCAAAGCTAGCCACGTAAGGCTTGGCGGAAAGGGTTTTCACCTACAGTCTCTATTTATAACAATAACAGTGTTTCCCAACATGTAAGAAATGCCATTAAATAACACATAGCTGCTTTCTAAATACAAGCAGTTCACATAGTTGTGCATGCAGGGTTGTCAAAAGAGACAATGACGTGACAAACCACATGTAGCCTAATGAATGCAAGAAATCACAATAATTAAAAAAAAGGTATAAAAGACTTATGTGCCATTCGTAATACATTCTTGTAAAGGATATCAATTTATCAAAAATGATAGCCCATCTCATACATCGTTTAAAAAAAGGGTTTGATACACAAAAGTCAGTGAAAATTGGCCGCTGCTGAGAGCAATGCATGGGTCATGAGGCAACTATATCTACATCAGGTCATACAACTGCTTGGTTTTTGTTGGCCAATGGAACTTTGGTTTAAATGGCCGTTGTGCCAACCTCATGTTTTATAAGGCTTCTTCCTAAAGGGCACTTCATTATTGTAATTTCCTGCGTTTGTTACGCAAGGTGTAGCCTACATATCAAACACAAGGAAACTGTAGATAACACTACAAGAGGGAAAGAAATCCCTTCAGCCCCTCATTAGGCTCAACTTTGAGTGAGAAAACAGGGATTGGACCCAAAGTTTTCAGTCACATTCAGTCAGGCCTGGGCCCCTCATGAGCCATAGGCCTATTTCCAGTGCATTGTCCTGGACTAGACGAGAGGAAATGTGCCATTGTTGAACGGGTTACAATACAAATGGTCTAACGTTACATATGTGGCTGAATGGATCTAATGCCAACAGCAGGGCAAAGGGAAAGAAACCAAACTTGTCATGTATGTAATTCTGACTTAAAAATGTGACTAAAACGGATTAAAACGCGAATTAAAACACAAATAGACGGTATGTTGATAGTTTGGCTTGTAACGTTTTGCAAATGTTGAATTTAGCGACTAGACAGTTGACGGTGAACTACCAGGGAGGGAAGTGAGGTTGTGCTTGAAATGTCGAATTGAAACTCCGTAACACTTCACAACTGACACCACGTAAAACTGACATTTAACGAGAAAATTACCGAAGACTAATGTGTTTTTTTGTGGCAGGGTGGCGTTCCCCACTGTGTACTCTAGCTAACAACTGCGAAGTTCGACTGAGTCCCCCCCCCATCTTCTTCTCCTTTCTTACCGAGCAGCAGCAGCTTCACCTCCCGGGCTGCCTTCTCTCCGTCGTCCCGCAGGTTCCTGTCGATCATTTTACTGCGCTCCACCGCCGCCTTGTCCTCTGTGCTCAGTGTGCAACCCATCCTCGGCTGTGTCCTTCAGACCCAGATGGTGTAAAAAAAAATATCTAAAACACCATATATATCCACATTAAATGGTTAAAACTGCCTTCACCCCGCACACGCCCTTTTTTAAATGATGGCAATCGATCTGTTCGGAGGGGAGAAAGGGGAAGCGATTCGACTTTTCAAAAATTGAGTGGCGTTTTTTCCGCCCGCTGGAATATTGTCGTGTTAAAAATCCTCCTTGAATCCGAGAGAAAGATACTTATGTAGTTAAAACAATTCCTCGGTGTTGTCTCTTCCACCCGTTCGCCTCTAGTCGTTGCGGCGGCGAGTGCCAGTATTGTACAGAGCTTCGACTGGAGGGAGCTGCCCTCCGCTGTCTCTGTGTGTTGCGAAAACCGCAACGGCAACCACACTTCCGGTCTGACTCTTCACAATAAAAGGTGTAATTTCCACAAAATACAAAAAAACATTTACATGAACATTCTTTGCAATATTGTCCGTGGTGAAAAAGTTATATACTATATCATACTCAGCTAAATACCAATTTCTTCTCTAAAACCCAGAAAATGTTGTATTTAGACATGCATACAGTATATACAGTATATATACAGTATATATATATGCATACACACATACATACATACATACATATCAATACCCTTGCAGATCTGTAGTTTTAGACCATGATGGATGGATGGATGGGTGGATAGATTGTCCATTATTTAAAGTTAATTATAAATAGGATTTTTGTTTTTAAAAAACCAAAATGACTTAAATAGTGCCACATCAGAATCAGAATCAGAATCAGAAATACTTTATTGATCCCTGAAGGGAAACTCTGTGTTGTAGTTGCACAATATTATAAATAGAGTAGAAATACAAGAAATAAAGAAATGTAAGGAATTGGATACGTACGGTATTTACATAAAGGAATGTTATTATACATTATTTACATAATTCACATAATTAAGGATTTGGAATGGTGAAAAGTTAAATAATAATAATAATAATAATAATTGTGGTATTTGAGATTGCACACATGTCAGGCCAGTGTTATTGCACATGCCTAGTATAACGTTGCTGTAATGTCACTGGTTTGATTCTGGCAGGACCTATGTTGCATGCCATTCTCCTTTTCTCTCTCCTTTCATTTTCTGTCAGCTAGCTGTTGTTGCCTGACACGTAAAGGTGTTTGACAGTGTTGGGCAAAATACCCGAAAAGTATTTGCAGAATGAATTGTGACAAAAATGTACAGGGTTTATGCTATTTTCCCAATGTATTTAAAAAAAATCCTTTCCTATGCCTTCTTCTCATTACCATTCATTATCAAAGACAAAGGAACATTGCATTGTATACATTTTTCTTATAATGTCCAACATGAAAAGTGTAGCTGACTTAAACAGCCTTTCATAATCATTAAAAAATGTTTGACTCCTAAAGTGCAGGCCTGGATAGGTGTAATAGCCTACATAATGCATACATACATACATGCATTATATGTAAGATATTTAAAATCAAGGATGAATTGTTAACAGGGCTTTCAATGGATGAACCCAAACCCAAAACGTATTACTTTGACGCCTTTATTTTGGAAGTAAACCGGAACGCATGTCACACCTGCGCACCAATAGCTTTACTCACTAGTAGGCTGACCATATCAATTTCACTTTATTGTCTTCAGCATGTGTCTTGTATTTTGATATACAATAAGGATAACACATGTTTACCTAGTTAACAGCAAAAAAATAGGTTTGTCTTAAAATTTTGAAGAGATAGCCTGTATTAAAATAGGCTGCGCTATATGTATTTTCTGTAGGCCTATGACACACATAGGCTCATATTAACACTTCTCTGATCATATTACTGTAGGCTACTTGTTTAGCCTATTCTGTACCTATGTAACCTACATTTCAAGCATGTATTTTTCCCATGAGCACCAAACGACTAACTGTGGCAGTGTTATGTCTACTATTCAGCTGGACATATCCGTTGTTTGTGGTTTAAATAATTCAGCATGTCGGACAAAGTCAAGTGTAAGTCTTCAAAGTCAACAGTCAGTCTAATGGTTGGTGTGGTTCTCTTTGAAATCTTCCACTCACATCCCCTCAGTATAAACAACCCTGTCTTTCCATGCAATTTTCATTTTGAACGTGTTTTTTTTTTTGTGATTAAGCCTACATGCAAATTTGTGGTGATGACCTTTCCGTTCTAATTCTATGCTGGCTGGAGGTTTCCCTCTTTGTCATCCGCTCTCCAGGTTTGAGATAACAACAGCCAGAGGGTGTAGCCTATCACTCAGGCAAAAAAAGGTTATGCCATTTTATCTAACCCAGAATTTTCCACAAACATGGAGTGCATTCATGTTCTTTGAAAAGGACATTGTTGGAAGATGAATGCCTACATTGTAAGTTTTACTGAGTTTGCTTTCATCTGTAAATTGTATATACATTTTTTTGTAACACTATAAGTGCAAATGTAGGCCTGTAGATGACATAACATTTCAATATTTCAGCATGTGGTTATGTGCTGAACAAGTAGGTATACTGTTAATTTATTCAATCATATGAATAAATAAAGCATTTAAAAGATTGCATACTGTCTTTTAGTACAAATAAGAAAACTGGTGTGTTGAACACATTTAACCTGTAGGAGCAGAGATCCAGGAACTAGTTTAATTTGGCAACACACAACTTATTAAACTTATTTTAAACAAACTAAATATTTATATAAAAACACTCTTAAACCCCAAATTAATCATTAGAATTGGAGGCATTTTTTTTCTGTTTCAATGAAGGTGGTCGAAATTACAGTTAGTTTTAGATGGGTGTCAAACAAAAGCAAATAACAGACAGATAAATGTCATTATTATGTGTTTTTAATGAAGACATTACAGCTGCTGGCAGAGAAACTAAAAGACCTGATAGCTTCAGTCTATGACCACACAAACTGAAATCTAGTCCAAATGTTGAAGTTGTACTTGCAAGATCAACAATAAAGTCAGTCAGGTGAGATTGAAACTGTTTTTACAAGACTGTTTGTTTGAACAGACAGAGACAGGTCTTTGGCAGAGAGACTCAAGTGGGATGACCCACATGCACAGGCCTGTGTAAACGTGCAGCGAGGCAATGGTGGTGCTGCCCTCCAGAGGTGGTAACATGTCACCTCACAGTGCTCTATAGCAATAACTAGGGGCTGGGACTATAGCTCCTTTCATCAAACCCAAGGATACTTTACAGAATTACAGTGGCTATGCTAAGGGAGGTTGTAGGCTGTGGTG
>NC_045755.1:15252280-15255092 GCF_008692095.1 Etheostoma spectabile | reverse complement strand
GTTTCAGGAGTTTTTTTTTTTTTTTTTAAATGTCCAGGGATGTAGCATTTCGAATATCTGCGGGGAGGATGTCCCAGAGGGATGGGGCTGCAACATTTAAGGTTCTGGACAGGGTCTGGGGTACAGAGTCTGGTGTGGGGAATGGAGAGCAGGCCAATGTCTGTGGTGTTGTAGTGTTTTAAAAGGTTGCTATTTTAAAGGGGCACTCTGCGGATTTTAACCATGAGGGTGAATTTACGGGTCCCTAATAGGGAGTACAACACAACTTGCAAAGCCATTGTATTATATCTTCTGTCATTTTGGATGAGCTTTGTGAAGTTGGATAAAATAACCACAACAACGACGTTATAGTGCTTTCATGTCATAGTCATCAGGTTTATCACAGTTTGGGCGTGAGACTATTACATAACATTATTGTAAGAATTTATAACAGAAAGCCTGTGTTGAAAACTGGGGATGTGGATCTTGACAGACATGTGCATTTACCATGGAGGGGTGGGTGTGTAAAGAAAAGCCACTATTCAGTTGCATCATGGGAAGTGTATGAAAAAGTGTTTTCGAGATTGACCCAGAATAACTAAACATTATGGAAGTGCCTAAGTACCTTTTTCAAATATCTACATCATAGACCTAGATCAGTCTAGTCCTATTTTGTACACTAGTTAAACCAAATGTAAGTGACTGTTGTGTGAAAACCTGAGTCTGAATCGTTGATTTAAATCTTAAATCTTAAAGAGTTCACAAATGGATTGTTACCTAATCCTCATGTGGACAACCAATGATATATTGTTGCTGATTAGGTTCCCAAAGCCCATGTGCAAGAAAATAATTGATGTCACAACAAAGAATCCATAAACATGGCGCAAATAACTCTGTGAGTTATAGAGAGCAATTCATTTTAACAATCTTCTGAAACACACCCACAGTTACAGATAAGCGTCTTCCTCTTTTTTAGCGGACTGTACACAATAAGAATATAAAAAATCATTTACATGTCCCCGCTTCTCTGTCTCTTGTAAGCTTGGAGCAGAAATTGGAGAGGAGACAAAGGATGAATACATAGAGGAGGACAGATGAGAAACAGCTTTATTTTATGCATAACCTAATTGTGCATGTGTGTGTGTCTGTGTGGGTGCCAACTTCTCTTTCAACCTTTCTCCTAAGCCTATTGCAGCTTTTATCAGTTGGTCTGATAGCCTGCGCTGATACCTGGGAAGACAACTGTCAGCTGAACCTTAAACCTATCTTGCCATTATATAACATAATTTAAAGGAAGTCCCTGGGTGCCTGCCAGAGGTGTCTGTGGTGTTACAGTACGTGGCCTCGGTTGTTCTGTCAGATCCTCTGATGGTACAGCCTGTCTGTGCCACTGCTGCTGCCACCGGGACACAAGCTGCACACACTAGCACAGTCACAGAAGGAGAACAGACTGCAAGTCAGACAGACGGACGTACGGACTAACGGAGGGTAACGCACACCACCATGGGCTGCTGTAACAGAAGGTGCGGGCTGATAGCCGGAGCTGTGTTTGGGGCGGTGGTTGCCATCCTGGGAGGCATCCTTATCCCGGTGGGAAACAGCCTCATTGAGGGAACAGTGAAAAAGGTATGGTTCTTAGTTTCACCCTGGGTTGGAGAATAGGGAGTGACAGAGAGTGTGTGTATGTGCATGTAGAGATCAAGGTGAATCAGGAGAAAGGAGAGGGAAGAGGCGTGTGTTTTTGGAAAGCTGCTTCAAATGGTAAACAAGAAACTGCAGAAAGCCAAGTGTGCCTTTTTGTTGTTTGAAGATCAGCGTCTATGATTTTATAAGACACTGTTGAGAAAAATTCCGCGGTTTAGACCTTTTATAACAGAGCATCAACCCATTTCAGGTATCAGTGGGGCAGCTGGCCTGCTAGCAGTTTTGAGATATGTTAAAAATAGACTGTGTGTGTGTGTGTGTGTGTCTTCTGGGTTTAGGAAGCTGTCATTGAGCCTGGAACGACAGCTTATGACAACTGGGTGTCTACAGGGGGAATGGTGTACAGGCAGTTCTGGCTTTTTGACGTGCAAAATGCCCAGGAGGTTATACAGAATGGATCAAGTCCAGTGGTTGTGGAAAAAGGACCTTACACATACAGGTAAGGTTGACATGGGTATGTTTTATAACATTACGATGGAAAGCTTAAGAATTTACAAGTCAATTTATGAAGTCCTAAACTAACCCTTCATCACATTTATCTTGTGTAATATAATATATAAGAATTTCCTCTCCTCTAACAAAACTGAATGTCTAAGTAAGACCCTCGCCCCTTTCAGGACGAGATACCTTGCCAAAGAGAACATCACATTCTATCCCAATCACACTGCCGCCTTCCTGCTGCCTCAGGGCGCCATCTTTGAGCCATCCATGTCAGTAGGCTCAGATGAAGACAAAGTCACCACCCTCAACCTGGCTGTGGCTGTAAGTGAGTGTCACCCCACTGTGTGGTGATTCCTGACATGACTCAGCTATACTGTTAACTGTGACTGTACTTCTGTTCCATGGCCAAATCAAGCTGTGCTGCCCTATGGTGGTATGGCTTTGGCCAACAGCCACTCGTTTCAGAAGTGGTTCTTAACCCTTTTTGATAAAAAGAAAAACTATCAGAAATTTCACAAGAAATTCAAGTGGTTAAAGAATATTTGTACAATATAGAGACTTAGGCGACTGCTAGCCTGAGAAGTCACCTACATCATCAAGATATTGGGTCTGGGAACTCACCATTGGCTGGGCTCAATCTGAAGGGCGGGAAACACGGTTGTCTTTCAAATTCCCTCTGCACGCAATA
>NC_045755.1:15250129-15252270 GCF_008692095.1 Etheostoma spectabile | reverse complement strand
CGCTACAACCAACCAGAGCAACGCTAGCTGATAGATTAAACTAGTTAAGTTAAGGTTTGTAGTGACAGGGGCGAGACAATGTAGTAATTTTTGTACTGACGCTAACTTCCGTTGATTCTGTGCTTTAATATAAACACAAGGGACAGGGACTGTCCGACCACAAGCAAGCAGGCTATTGGTACGTGACAGGTCTGGGTACCAATTGCTAAAATTAAGGTTTGGTACCCAGCTCAATGGTGACATGGAAGAACTGACATGCAAATGACATGCAAACATAACATGCAAATATGCTGCGTGAGTTTGGGAAACAAATTGCAAAGTCATAATTTTACAATGGCAGTCTTTGTTTATGGGTACCTAGTATAGGCTTCAGCATCAGACTTTGATAAGGCTGTAATGATAAGCATGACCCATTCTAACTCAATTATACAGTATCACTGTCATAAAGTTATTTTCTGGCTCATTTACCAAAGGCAACCAACGTCTACTGTTATGGCATTTTTTTGTATTAACACAATCACTGATCTTTTTTTCAGATACATGTTTCTGATTTCATTTGTTTTGACAGGGAAGTTATTCACTGGTTCCTGAAGTGCTTCACGCTGCATTGGAGAATATGATAAAGAAAAGCAACTCCTCCTTGTTCCAGACCCGTACAGTGCATGAATTGCTGTGGGGTTACATTGACCCCATGTTGAAAGATAACGTGGGCCTATTTGCACCTGTAAGCAAACAGATATTACAGCCTTACACGTACACAAGATTAAAAGAGACAAGATCAACCCACCTCAGATATTCTACGTTCTACTTCATCGTTCTGATTCTACTTCCTCTTATTAATGTATTAAATCAACTGTTTTCCCTAGTATAACGGTACCTATGATGGCTACTACAATGTCTACACTGGAAAGGACGACATCTCAAAAGTGGGAATCATTGACATGTGGCAAGGGCATAGGTGAGTTTGATTATAAGAAAAGTGGAGATATTGAGACTGGACTTACATCCTTTGTCTTTTAATCAGGTTCTGCAGATATGGGCAAGTGTGATCTTTTAGGCTGTTTAATCAAATCAGGCGGCACAGATTCTGCAATGTGAGAATTCAGCTGTTATAAAAAAACAACAACTAATATTTAAAGATGTCAAATCCAATAGTTTGTCTGACAAAGTGAATTTTGTCCAACAGGAGCTTAGGTTTCTGGAACGACACGTACTGTGACATGATCAACGGGACAGGTGTGGCTCATGCAGCAATGTGTTTTGGTTAAAAAAAAGAAAGAAAAAAATAGCCTTTTTTTTCCTGAACCCATCTTATAACGCAGCTCTAAATGCAGACGAGTCATCTTCTGACCTCATTTCTTCTCCCCTCTTTCTTAGATGCCTCATCATTCGCTCCCTTTGTGGACAAGAAGAAGCCTCTCTATTTCTTTTCATCAGACATCTGCAGGTGATGAGGAGTTTCACTTTGTGGGAGCATTTTTCATCAGATGTAGTCCTACCGTGCTTCGCTAACATTAAGCGGGGCAGTAAGTGTCAACGACAGGAGATTTAACATCTTAATTTGAGAACTGCATCTTTGCAATTTCCTCTCAGTGGCCACTAGATGTCAGAGCTTTCCAATACCAAAACCAGAGTGATGTTCTGGAGTGAGAACTGCACAATAGATTACTGGGTATATGATGGAAGTGTTTCTAAAAGTTTTTTTTTTTTCTGTCTTCAGGTCGGTGTCAGCTGGCTTTGAGGAGAGCATGGATCTAAAAGGGATTGAAGTGTACCGCTACACCCTCCAGCCAAACACCCTGGCCTCCCCTACGGAAAACCCAGACAACCGATGTTTCTGCAAAAGCTTTAAGACCACCAGGAATTGCACCTTGGCTGGAGTACTGGACGTCAGCTCCTGTAAAGGCGGTCAGTTTGCATTTATTTGGTTGAGTACAACATAAATTAAGTCACTTTCTGCTCAGTAGCTTGGTTATAATAATGATACATAATAATTACTACCTTTAAATCCATTGTTATACTGCTCATTTTAGCCTTAACTTGTTATATATATCTATCTGTAAAAATTCTGTTACCAATAGCCATCTGTATATATTCATAGTCCATATTCACCTGTAAATCTTGTTCACAATACTTGTTAT
>NC_045755.1:15249986-15250119 GCF_008692095.1 Etheostoma spectabile | reverse complement strand
TATTCATAGGACAAATCTATCTGTAAAATTCTGTTTATGATAGTATTCATTTCTATATTTCTTCAGTATAAATCCGTCCTGCACTTATGAAACCATTGTATATCCTGCACTTACTGCTATTGCACTTCTGGTT
>NC_045755.1:15203702-15249965 GCF_008692095.1 Etheostoma spectabile | reverse complement strand
GCCTTGTACCTGTACATGTGTAATGACAATAAAGTTGAATCTAATCTAATCTAATAATAATAATACATAATAATAATAATAATACATTTTATATGGCAGACGCCTTTCTAGATACACAAGGACATCTTGCATGTTTGAGAGGGCATAAAAGAAGAAAACATAATAGAATACATTTAGCTTTATAGCAATACATTTAACAAAAAAGACAACATCTGAAAAGTGCTAAGAAACGTCAGAAAAAAAGTGTCAGGAAGATGTCTATGGCTATGCAGTAGTATGAAGACTTAAAGATTAAAAGCTTTCTTAAAAAATGTCTTTAACATTTTTTTTTTTTTAATTAATTTACTGTGTCTGCCTGTTTCTTTGCCATCTTAACAGGTCAACCTGTCTTCATCTCTCTGCCCCACTTCCTCCATGGCAGTGCGTACCTAAGAGAGAATGTGCAAGGCCTCAATCCCAGCGAGGAGCACCATGGCACCTTCCTGGACGTGGAACCTGTATGAACTTCTATCACACATCTTTTTAATTTCTTCTATTTTTAGGGGGCAGCATCTCTAATTGCTTTGTGGTGGGTTTATTTTTCCAACAGACAACTGGCTTCACCTTGAGGTTTGCCAAGAGAATTCAAGCGAATATGATTTATGGACCATCAAAGGTCATCACGTAAGTTCTGCTTCACCATTTTAAAGGAAAAGATTTTGGGATAATTTGCTTATTTGCCTTCTTGATGATCGTTAGGTAAGAAGACTGAGACCACTTTCAGGTCTGCGTGGTAAATGTGAAGCTACAGTCAGCAGCTAGTTAGCTTAGACTAACGTAAAGATTGAGAGCGAGGGGAAAAAAGCTCTGTGATTAACCTGTTAAATCTTGTTTATTAGGTTCATACAAAAACATTAAAAGGGGCTGTACTTTATTTTTCGTAGTCAGAACGAAAATACAGAAGCAAACAAGTATTTTCTATTTAAACATAGGCTGTAGTGGAGTATTGGAGTCCTGAGCAGAGAATTAAATTACACTCCTTTTTGTGTGTTGTAATCCAAGCTTCTCCGTAGGCTACTTTGTTGTGATAGCCAGAAAAACAAAATGGACGCTTGGTTGGCTCACCTGCACCCATAGACAGAAGCCCAGTCCTTGCTGCAGCGGCTGCAGGTTTGGTTTTGACCTGCGGCCATTTGCTGCGTGTCATTTCCCCTTTTTCACCACCAACCCTAACCCAAAACCCAAAACAAACGTATGTGAAAACGTAGGTATTTCACATATTGGGAAATGGTCTGTGAGAGCCGTGTGGAGGCAACTCCAGCCAGCTGTGTTTTTCCGTATAAGTACAGCCCTTTTAGGTTTGAAAATGACAAGTTGGGGTTTTACTGAGGTGATGTCCTTAATAATCTATTGTTGCTTTGTGTTAAAGTAGCCGCTAAGCTAACCAGCTGTTAGCTCTAGCTTCAAATTTACTGTACAGAAATAAAAGGGCTATCTGTCTTTTCATGTACAGTAACTCTCAGCGAGAAAGTGAATAGGAGTTTTTTTCCCAAAGTGGCAATCTATACCTTTAAGAAGGTTTAAGATGTGGTGTCTGGTGGCACTGACAGAGTGGTTGGGACACATACCACATGCATGCCACCTCCAAACTTTTCATCCCTGCCTTTCCTCTCTGTGTCTGTACTGTCACTACAAAAAAAAAAGAAAAAAAAAAGTGTCATGCATTGAATACCAAGTAATCAACTCTTTCCCTGCAGGGTGCTTAAGAAAATCAAGGATTATACCATATTCCCTCTTGTTTGGCTAAATGAGGTAAGATAAAAAAATAAATAACAACGGAGCCCCGCAGTCATGAAGTGTAAAGTTTGCTTGGGATGCATGATAATCACTCTGTCGTCCTCTGTCTCCATCCTTGTAACCAGACGGCTGCGGTGGACGACGAAACAGCTGACATGTTTAAGGAGGAACTCATCTCCCGTATCGACATGTTGGATATAATACAGAAGGCGCTTATTGGCACAGGTGTGTGCATTTTCATCCTGTGTCTCATCTCCTACTGCGTGGTGAGGAGAAGTGATAACCGAAGCAAGTTTGTGTAAAAGAATCATGCAGTGTCTGTCGAGTGAGAGTTGCAGAGCAGAGTGCATTTAAGCTGCTACGGGACATCAACTCTTTTGATATAGACTTGCACTTTTGGGTAATTTCCGTGTTATTTATAATATCATGCTTCCTTTGATACCAGGGAGGGGCAATACTGTGATTTTTGTAAAGCTCAAGAGATTTGCCATATATTATTTCAATTGCAAACACTGTAACAACACCTGAATCAGGGATATTTAGAGGGAGAGCAGATGGAGACTCCTCTTAACATGTCAGGTTATTAATCTACATAGAGGAGAGATGGGTTTGTTGGACATCCTTTAAAAGAACATGAATCTAATCCTTTGCTGAACTAGTGTCTTCAAAATGAATAAAAGCTGAAAAGGCATTTCTCAGTGGGTGTTTTATTACTGGGGTTGTTCCTACCTAACAGTCTATTGAAATTGGTCCAAAATGCAGCAGAGGCTGTCCCCCTGCTGAAACAAACCTCCACATTGTGCATGCTGCAGCAAAATTACTTGGTTTCCTCTTTACCCTGACTGGCCCATAAATCAAAAAGAGTAATAAAAATGGGCTGGGGAATGATTATACAGTACGTGTGGTTTGAATGGTACTTGAGTTTATTTGGTGAGAAAGCAATATTTCTGCTCAGCAGGAGGCCTCTCTTTGGTTTGATGGGTTTTAAATGACCTTCCGCAGCCTCCTGGGCAAATTCGATTATACAATTTGTTCTGAATCTCACATGAAACACAAAGGAGTGTTTCATTTGGGATTATAACAGACACCCCTATCAATTTGCAACCTGGAAGTATTTTAGGTACAGTGTGCACTTGTCTTTGAAACTCTGGACACACGTTCCTGGTTAAAAAGCTTGACCCTCTTGAGCTTCTGCATAATATTAAACCCATACATTTTCCATGTTGTCAGAATTTCTTGACGTGACAATCTTTAAAGGAATGGTTCCACATTGTAGGAAATACGCTCATTCACTTTTTTTGTCAAGAGTAAGATGAGATGATCAATATCCCTTTCTGGACAGTGATGGGTTACTGTACAAACTTTGTTACCTTCGGCCAGAGCCAGAGTAGCCGTTTCCTGTCTTTGTGCTAAGCTAAGCTAACCCAAAGTAAGTTTTCCAGTATGGCTGTGTTCAGAAGAGTCCGGTGACTTTCGCATGCAGAAACTCGAGTGAAGATAATCACCTCTTCATCATGTTTTTTTTTTTTCAATCCTCCGTGTCTTCCTTGACTACTAGCAACTGCATGGAGGAGGGGTGGCGGCTGTGCGCAAACACGGAAGGCTTGTATCATGTGGACACATCAACAGTTTTGTTGTCATTTCTTAGAATTCCTCATTAAGGAGACAGAAACTACGCACTGTAGCTTTAAGTAGACAGAGGGATTAAGTATTGGCCAGTAACAGAATGATAAGGTTCACATTTTGAAAAATTATTTTAAAAGAAAAGACTAACACTAAAATGCATGATCTTTCTGTAAAACTGAGATTCATCTGAACAGATTTATTCAAGCTATCATGACATTAATAAATAGAAATACATGTTTCATTACACTGAAATTACACTAAGTTGACATGATGCTGGCACACTGATTTATTAAACATGGAGCAGAGATCTGTTTAGACGGAAGGTACAAATAGAGTCTTTTCTCAAAATGAAAATAATACCGTATGTCTCTGCAATTTGCAGATACAGTCATAGCTGATGAAATATGTTGAAATTATATACACATTTTGGCAAAAAAAATCCGCACATTAAATTAAAAGGATAAAACAAACAAAAATATCTTCTGTACACAAGCAACAAATAATCTCTATCTACATTAACTACGCTATTAAAAAAAAAAAAGTCTATTCACATGTCAATGCATTACTACTTCTGAAGTGTCCACTTTGCAGCAAACAATGTGGAAAATATGGATCCAAACAAGGATATTGTAACGTTTAGTCAACTACCTTTTGATGTAAAGTATTCTGTTAAACTAAAATGTGTGTTTCTGCAAGTTATTTAAATCCAGGCAAGGAATAAGAAACCTCTACATTACTGAAACATTTCAATAAACATGCTTCTGTGCAAGAAACAAAAGACATATGATACAATATGCAGCTGAATTACAGTGAGGGTGATTCTTAGTATCTTAGTAATATAATAATCTTAGTAATAGGAATAAATAAAGGCAAGGTCATGTAGCTAAAACCAAATTGTATACAATAATCAGTATTTTACTACAATTTCTGTTTAGGTAACATCTGCACTGAATGTTACGTTTTGCCTTTGAACTAATTCCTTCTTTTTTTTTTAAACTTTAAGCGCTGTAATATAACACTTTTTATTGGGACCACTTACAATCTGGCCTTTGTATGAACAGTGCTATTGTAGACAGTTGGGGAGGCAGTCAACCCATGAGAAAAAAAAAATACATTTTCTTCTCACAAATTGACTTTTTATCATCCTATGTGTGCCCACAAAGTCCTTTTACTTAACAGAGACAATTTTGTTAGCTTAAAGTAAATATAGAAATATGAGTAGAATCTAATAAAATACTAATATTTAACTTTGAGAGGGCGCTCACTTCCAAGCATGCATCTTCCTTCCCTTTGTCCCTTTTCAATCTCCCCTATTTACTGCCATGATTTTAAATGATGCCCATTTTCACATGAACAAAGAACAAATCCATTGTGAACCAATATCCAGCCAGTCCAAATTCCCCCTCTAATATCTAAAATATGATAAGATAAGACCATAGCTGCATCTCAAGGTGTATTGTCATAAGAATTTCAGCTTAGACCCCAGTTTATTAGTGGCACTCTTAACAGGGCCACAGTCCATGTTTGACTGTGACAGCAAATGAATTGCTTGTGGGTGCCTGTGCGTGTGTTTTAGTGTAGGTCACAGCCATCTGGTTACAGTACCTCATGCAAGAAAAAGAGATATTGCTGAATAACAACTCCCCTATACCCACCTCTTTGTTTGCTGTACATCCACAGTTTGAGATGAGAGTTTGGAAAATGAGGGTCTGGGGTATAGAAAACAGAGGAAGGTGTTTGTGTCAGTTCCTGCACCTTCCTGTGTCAGACCTCTGGGAGGTGATTGCGGCGGTTGCGGCTCTTCCTCCGGTCCAACAGGGGCTTCAGTTTAGCCAGGTCCCCCCTGAGAGGTCCAGGTGGCTGCTGCTGGTGCTGCTGCTTCTGCTGCTGTTTCTGCTGGAGGGTCTGGAGCTGCTTCCTTTCTTTGCAGTATTGTTGTACAGCTAGGCTCTCCGCTGGACTGAAGGCGGACAGCAGTTCCTTGGGATGCAACGAGCTGGCCCAGGCCCACGGTGACTGCTGTTTGTCTGTCAGCACGCTCACCATGGCCTCGCTCAGCACTCGCAGGCGGATCTTGGCGACGGTGCGTTTGAAGCTGTTCTCGGTGGTCAGGCAGTAGTAAAGGCCCTGATCCGACAGCTGGACGGAGCGGATAAGGAGGCCGTGCTCCGTTGAGACTACACGCTCGCTCAACTTCACCTGGGGTTGGCACAATTAGGTTGTGTCATAACCACATATACATAGTTTGTAGCAAAGAATTGGAGAATCTATCTATCTATGCATTAACTAGACATTACAGATCAAACTCAAATACTAAATAGAGATTGAAGGGGTCACTTTCTAATTATTTGTTATGGTTTGACCTTTGCAGTCACCAGATTTTAAACCATTTGAACACCTATGACACTGCTCTCCATCGCAATCATCAAAACACCAAATGAGGGAATATCCTTTGGAGAATGGTGCCATCCCTCCAGTATAGTTACACTTCATGTTGATTGGAAAAAGGCAAAATCTACTGTCTTCTTTTGTAGGTTAAATTACATATTCCTGACTGGGAACAGATTTTGGGTGAAACATCTGAAATATTGATATACGTCAAGTGTAGTAGTACAGAGTATATTAAAATGGCAGTCAAAGTGAAGGTGCTGAAAGAAGAGACTTTTCCATGGATTACTTTAAAATCAGCCAGGCCTTAGTTTGGATAAGATTTCAATGTGAAGTAAACTAAAGTGATGTATTCTAAGGCCCACTTTTATTCTCATGAGGAAACGGCCATAAAATGGCCATTACTCTGAGTCTACTCCACTGAGGTGAGCGCTTAATCCATAAAAGATTTTTCATGCAGATGCTTTCTTTCCCAGCTTTATTTAATCTTTCACAGCCCTTCAAGGGCTGTCAAATATTTGTAAACCCTTCTCCCCGCTGAGAATGCAGTCATTAGTCAAGGTACATACCATGTTTGATCTGTATCACTGCTCATTAATATACAAGTCCTGATCAAGTGTGTGAGCTCATGTGATTGCTATGACATGTTTAATGTCTGATGTTACATTTAACTATGAGACCAAAACACCAGAGCAGGAAAAGGACATTTAGATTAGATTAGATTGTATCTCATATTGCGTCGTTACATGCAAACAAGGCGACGATGTTGACCTTTGACCTCTCTAAATGTCAAACTGACCTCTTTCCTCCTGTCATTGTCCCTATGAATGAGCCAGCGGATAGAGGCCTGAGGAGACTTGGGAAGACACTCCAGGAAGGTGGTGTTGTTTTTCACTCCGTACTGCGTCATCTCCACAGCGTTTCTGTAGGCTAACACACATGCACAACACACACACACACACACACACACACACACAGACATCAGACGTCACTTGCTGACAGACAGAAACACCACAGATGGACCTCAAATCTGTCTCAAGTCCCAACTGTGAGAGGGAATTGTTGACACAAAGCTTAGTTCAACACCTGTAGCACAGCCAAACTCCACCCAGACTTCTTCCGTTTCCACAGACTGACAAAATGACCATCAATGCTTTGGGGAAACTCTGGGGTGGGGTAGCAGGACGGGATCAGGCAGTTTTTCCTTATGGGATCTCGCAACACAAGATTTTTTGGGGGGGGGCAGTCATGTGATCGGAACATGCCAGAAATATTTTCGTGGGCTCAGGATGGAATTGGACTGACAATTGATTCCTGGGTCACCCTCTAGTTGTGACTAATTAGTGGTGATGGCCACATTTGTTCTCCAATCTGGTTTGAATTTAAAGATGTAAAATACTAATGGAAATGGGACACTCTGCTAATCGTCTCCTCTCATTAACACCACTAGGAGGGATGTTGCAGTACCTAGACTCACAAACACAAAAACATACAGCAGTTGCAGCTACAGCTTCAGTGTAAACAACTACAATTATTTTGCATTAATGAAAATTTTGCCATCAAATGTGGACTTTTTTTTACATTTGTGAATGTGGATCAGTTCATAGCTCTGACATGACAACTGTCTCTTCACAAATACATACAATAGGTAAACAATTGTAGCTGCACACACTTTTTTTGGACACTTACTTTAAAAACAAGAAAACACATCAATGACACATTATGACCTTATAAATTTGCTAAGGCTAACATGCTGGCAAACCGTTACCTATTTATATCCTGCTAACATGTAGCATTAGCATTTTTTTGGAGTGTTTCTGTCAATCTGCTGATTGTAAGTTGAGTTTTAACTCTGCTAACTCCTGAGAACAGTATCTGGTTTTATAGCTGCTAGCTGCTTTTCTTCTCCAGCTACTACTGCTAATTTTGTCTGCTGCTAAAATCTAAACAATACACTTAAAGAGGCTAAACTCTGTAGAGCTGATTGAAAATGCAAAGTTGAGTGAAAATCATCTGTGGGTTGGTCCCTGAGTGACACCTTTCACTCTATATATAGTCACTTGATCCTTTGTTAATATAAAAATATTGATTAGTGCAGCTTTAAATACCTTTTAGATTGAATCCTCTGCATTGAGTGAGTGGATTTCCATGCATAATGTCCTGCCTTCTGCTTCTCCTGAGAAAGGAAAGAAAAAAAAGAAATCGAAAAAAATAGAAATGAGTGTGAATACACTAACTAAATACAGAAAAAATACACAACCTCTCTTTTCATGTGTTAAACTCATATCGAAACTGTGGAAAGAGCCGTCAATGCCAAAACAATATAAGAAAAACCATCTGACTGTTATTCCACTCAGTGCTGCGCACTCATAACAGCATGAGGAACAGGGCCTGTAAACAGCTGACACATTTCAGACACATTTTCCGCACGAAAACAGGGGCTGTACTTTTGTTCTGCGACCAAACTAAACTTGACCTGCGTCTGACAGGAATGTCAAGAGACACACAGCCGGTAAAGAGGTATCAGTTTAGAGGCGATCTGTCGCTCATACCTCCTTGTCTGTGTTATGTCTAGACAGACGGAGGGAAACAACAAAGGCAGAATTAGTGACATACTTACACTGCACTGAAGGAATCACAAGGTGTGAGCAGCTCCTTTTTCTGTTCTTAACATAATGTTATACATTATATTGTTCATATTATGTTGTTCATATTGTTGTACGTCATCTGTTATCCACATTCAATATGGCCGGGTGTGGTACATTGATTGACAACATGTTTGTTGTATGACTAATGAATACTACTTTGGTTGACGATTGAAAGCCCAAAGCCTCACTAAATTGGGCAAAAGTGAACACAAGTGGACAGAAATAACTATACTAATCAAAAATCTGCACTATGCCAATGTTTATTTAACACTTTGTTTTGATTAGCTGCCTCCATGAATGGGCTCCCTACTCAACTATAAATCAGCAGTTATGAATCCTAAAGCTGTAAACCTTTGTATATGTGTACCGTTTGCCGGAGGGATAGAAGCGAGAGCAGCTGAGTCCGTCCCAGGCACAGTAGGGGTCTCTGGCGAGGCAGCAGTCAGCGCATGCCGAGCCGTAAGCGTGACAACGATGCAGGGAGACCTGTGAGACCCCGAACTCCGAGCTGACGTACAGCTGTTGCTGTAAAGTAAACAGTTCAAATGTCAGCCGCCCTGTTTGTCTTAATAAGTGGCTGGCTGACAGGAAAATGAGGCAGAGCGCAGAAACAATTATGGCTTATTATTTCCTTGCCTTTGGGAGGCTTATTATGCCTAGGAGATTTCTGTCTTGTGCATTACATAGTAGCCGCAGACAAAGAATAACATATTAAAACAATAAAACTGTACTTAATATGTCAGGTATACAAAGTTTAAAAGGACACTTACTTTTTTAGAGGATATTCTCAAGTTTGTAACAGGAGCTTGATTCTGAAAAATTAGCACATAGAGCAAAGTTGAGAGCTTTCAGACATTATTCACAGTTATTTACTAAAATCAGTAAGGAACTTGTTGGGGAAATAAGCAGAGAACCACTGATCAGAAATGTTTTAAGTAAAAGTAAAACGCAGTCATTGCACCGGTTGACTGGAGCCATGACCGATCAGCTTCTGGCCAGATGTAACTTTCAAGAAAAAAAAGCCGAAGGATTCGTGTGATCATAGGTTGATCACACTTTAGATACATAGATAAATCAGCATGTGCGAAGGTTCACTTGGGGCAACAACCAGACTCTTGTGGTATGTTAGCATGTTTCCCATCACTCTGCTGCACTAGACTGCAGAACATCCATCTCATGAATGCCACCCGGCCTCTTTCTGTCTGCCCTTGGCCTTTATGTTGTGGCCAAGCGCTCCCTCTTCCACCCCCCCCCGTTTTTGATTTTGGGAAAGAAAAGGGATGAAAGTAAAAGCATAATGAAAGGAATGGCACTGTTGAAAAACAGACAACTGACCTTAAACACTTCCAGCTCCTCCAGGATCAGATCTTCATGCAGGGTTTGATTGCTAGGCAGCACAATCACCTTCTGTACTGTACCTTTGTCTGAGGGCAGAAAGCAGACATGTCATGAGTTACACGCGCACATGCACACTCACACGCACACACAAAAAAACGTGTGAATCAGATATGGCTACTAACACTCAACTAAGAATGCCAGGGAAACTAGAATACAACGCTTGTGAATAAAATAAACTCAGAGTCTGTTTTCCTTTGCCCATGTTTGCTTTTTGAATTAGGCATGCGAGCCATGACCAGTTTTCATAGCAAAATCAACTGTGGCAGGGGTGGGAATGGAAGCTCCTAAGCCCTCCAAAGGGTGGACATGGGCCACAGAAAGAGCAAACATCATCAATACGGCTGTTTTGTCCTGGGAGTTGGAGCAGCAGAGCAGAGAGAAGGAGTTACAGTAACAGCTCCTGGAAACGCCTGATAAGAGCCTCTCCCTCATCCTTGAGACAAAGCAGCGTTTCGGGGCTCAGATATGGTAAGACAGCACTGGCTTTTCTTCAAGAATCTAGGCAGGAGGAACAGAATGGAGAGGCTGCCTGATAAACACAAGCAGCTGTGAGAGTCCAAGAGCTGCTTGCTAAATGCCAACATGTGCACAATTGGACCTGCATGAGCATGAATGCACAAATTATTATGTACGCACACACACACCTATCATTCTGTACAATACATGTTTTATACTTGTGCTCTCAATAACATTTAGTTTCATAATCAGTCTCAAAGCTTCTCTCTGCACTGTAAGATAAAACATTTGTGTGTCAAAGTAGTTTCTAAAAAACAAGTGACAATATCAAGTTGTTTCAAACGTGGTAGAGACAAGTGAAATGATCTCAACCCACCCACAAGTCCTCTCACCTGATTTGATAAAATGAAAACAAGACATAGTCAAAGTCCTCTCCTAAAGGACCTTGTCTTATCACCCGGTCTGTGACCTATTTGAGACGTAATTTATGCTTCAGGTTTTCAAATTTAGCCCCACAGTCACAGGGCACTATCCCCTCTGTAATCTATTTATCTGATTACAAACAGCAATGGGACTCAACAATCATTTACTCATAAAACTGACAGCTCACACGAGAGAGGGATTGCGTTATTGCTTCTTTCTGTAATTTCACTGTTTTGCTTCTCACTGATCTTGCTAAATCATCCGTGCCAATATAAGATCATATCTGATGCATCTGTAGCAGTGTATGCATCAGCTGATAAATACCAGGAAATTGCAGTAGGAAAATTGCAGATATGAGATAAACGTCCTTCCAAGCACATCTTTAGACCCAATTCTTTAAAAACAAAGTTGAAGGCATTCTTATTACATTTGGTTTATGTAAAATTCCATAATATTAGCTGATATGTCATTATGAAATTCTTTACTTTACACTTACACTTTCAATTATTGATTATCAGCTTCAAAAAGCCATTGACCTTTAAATAGAGTATACAGCGTAATGCAACTGTTGTTGTGGCCATAAGAAAGAATATCTACACAAAGCTAGCAGGATAAAAAAAAAAACCTCAAAGTTGGCTTGTGCTTTGGTAGAATCTGCAGGACATGTCTACATTCATACCTGTGCCCAGAAAAAGCACTTGGTAGTTGCCGTCGGCAGCCATAACCTGGTCCACTGCCACTGATGTGTATTTGTAGTCCGCATTGGTGCGAACCACCAGAGGTTTCCTCCCTACTGGGTAGATGTGGTTAAACATGACTGGATGGTTCCGTACGAAAGTCACCACGTCGTCTGGGAACTCCTTCGTTGTTTGGATGTCAGGTGTGAAGGCTCCACCGGGACACTGAAGAAACAAAAGTAAATGACAGTATTGTATTGAAAAGACAGTACATTAGCTTAGTTTATATACTGTAAGTGTTTATTAAGATAACAGACAACACTATGTTCAGTTTGCTGATAACTGATCCGAATGCATGAAAGTTAAATATGGAGTTCCACAAGGTTCCACATTAGGGCTTTGTTATTTTATGTATTTCTTTTGTTTGATACTTTAATTTGTTAAATACCAAAGATGTTGCAGTTTAACACATTTGCAGATGGTAAAACATATTATCCTTTTCTTTTGGTGATGCTATAAATATACTGAAAGGCTGGTAATACAAGATTTTTCTCTCCTTTTCATGGCTTAAAATGTGTAAAGACATTTGATTACGAGAAATATGTTATGTAAAATTTTGTTTTAGAATCATGCACGGAAATAACCAATGAATTAATGAATGAAAGAATGTTTGGGAAATTAACTCACAGTTCCTGGTCTTGGGTAAGGGATGCGCCCCTGGAAGGCCACCCACTGAAAGTTGGGCCCTTCTCTATGAGCAAAGGGCCCATTGAAGACGGTAAGGATGTCGGCCATGTTGTACACACACACTGCCGAGCCTTTAAACACGGAGCTGAGGAGATCAGATGCATACTTTCAATGAAACACAACAGTGGGAACCTACCACACTCACAGCCTGGAGACCCACCCAGCTAAAATATTCTGCAGTCCTTAATTAGGATCTCCGTTTCTAAGGATGTAATGCTGTCTGGGTGGAACCAAGGCTACTCTCCAGTGGGGACGGATCATCTATTTCCTCCTCATTGATATTGATACGGTTTGGATAAGTCATTTAAAACCAAACTACTTCACACATAAAAGAATCTTTGTTGAAAAGGGGAGCAGGAACATATTGTGCAAAGTGGAGATGGAGGAAGAATCGCAGTGTGGGGAAAGGAAAAGAATAACATTGAGGTAAGATACCTCAAGGACCTCACTGTTTGGTTTGGCTGTGTTCTGCAAGCCAGGATACTCTACTGTAACCTTTCTATGATCCTGAGGTAACAAGCAGATCAAGGGCCTGTGGCAGTGTCACCCTGGGTTAACCAGACAAAATCAATCAGAGATCAGAACACATGGATCAAGTAACCAGTCCTTTAAACCTTCAAATTTGCTGTGCAATCCTGCTGACTGTGACTTTCGGCTAAATGAGAGAAGTGTACACTGAAGTGTATTCAGTGTGATTTTCTTCAATTACCACAGAGGTTTAGACAGTGTGGTAATCTTTTTTACATTATAAATATCACACCAAGAGTGGGTAGGATTCTATGATACCGTTAAAAGAAAAATGGTGACCATATTCCTCTCTTTATTTTCTCTAAAATCTGCCAAAGAAAAAGCTTGGGAATCTGAAAAATACTGTAATTTAATACTCTCTGCTCTCAAAAATGTTGCTGTGTACTATTAGTCCATCTAACAATACATATAATGTAATACACATTTTGTATCAATGCTTACTATAAATATATTTCTTGCCCTCGGTCAGCGAAATAGTGCACTGCTGCTTGCGATCATAAGGACAAAACTTCAAAACGAAGGCCATATAGTGAAGCTACCAGGATGTTGTAAATGATAGTTCAACCTCTTGACTAAGCTGTTCTTCAGCTTGACACATGACGTCTCCATGCAACACGCCCTTTGACAACCACATCCCCTCCCGCTGATATCCAGTCAGTGATTAACATAACTACTGAGGACAGCAGGAATGTTACAGTTGGCTTCAATGCCATCAGTCTTACCTTGTAGATGTGAATACTCCAAACACCAACAGGCCCTTGGGCTGATCGGTGTCCAGCAAAAACACATTTTCTGTAAGGGAAAACACACGTGCACACATGCAGGATATGTGTTACAGTATCTTCAACAAATTCCATATGACCCATATCACTGTATCCTGCAGGTGAGATTGTCAAAAAGTGAAGAATGCAGGAATTAGTAACTGCACATGTTGACACATTGACTGGTCAGATGAGCAACGTGGAAATGCAATTTTAAAATGTTTTGAGTGTGTAGTTTTCAAAGCTGAGGCTCAGGAAGGACTGGAATAATATGCTCAAAAATGAACACAAGGTAACCAAAAAAAACAGTGGTTAACAATGGTTATGAAAGTTAATAAAAGGCTACAGCCCAAATCCAGATCAAACAAAGGGCGTTCTGTGGATTGTTTATGGAGAAAGCAATCACTGGAAACCTTGGAACCAAAATAGTGAGCTTTCGGGAATTAGGGGGGTCTTGTATTTTCTGAAATATTTAGTTTGTTTTCAACTTGTTTCATGGACTGTGAAAATAAGTCAGTCAACAAATAAAGGAAATACATAACATGTAAAAATGCCACAATAGTGTTCCTGTTCCTTCATTTTCCTCACCCAGTTCGTCAAAGTGAGTTTCGGTGCCGTCTTCCTCCAGAACGGAACACACCATCCTGGCTTTTAGGAAGGTGGTCCATTTGTTCACCAGGCTCCGTTGTCCTCCGATGTCACTCTGCAGACAGATAGCAGGCACATAGAAACTCAAAACCACAAAACATACACTATTGATTTATGTAGGCACAGGCACTTACTGGACACACTCTGGCCACCATGGTGTGGATATTTTTAGTATTTCCACTGTTATCTGTCAGCCTCTCACGGAAGAAAAAATACAATTTGGCATCGTTGGGATCTGTTCCGTCTGGTATGAGGTGGGCGTCAATGAATGTTGGCTCTGAATTTAAAAAAAGGACACATTGACACATTATCAATACATACATTTGAAAATAAAAATCTTGTTTGTGTAAATATATAATTTATTTAAACTGTATATATTTGATAATCTTTAGAGAATGTTTGTGTGCTGACCACTGAGCCATTTAGAGTTGTGCTGATCTGTTCGCACAGCATTTCTCTTGGTCAGGCTCCTGAAGATGGCAGCATCTGTCCCCATGAAGTCAATGTACATGCCTGAGAACAGCTCCTGGTCTACAGGAAACAAATCAACAATATGCTCACATATTATGGAGAGCCATTTAACAACAACAATCTACTGTGACGTGCTTCTAGAAACCAAGAAAAGAGTGAAACAGCATCAGACATTTAAGATAATATGGAAACGATACACCAATATTTTATTCTTTGACTGATAAAAAATGTTGCATGAATTGGTTTACAGTCTGTGTGTTCTGCTGCTAACACAAGACTTTATGGTCTCCACAGCCGCTTCATGCTCTTCATCATTCCTTTACTCTCACTTCATCATGCATCAGTTCCAGACCATGTGTTTTGGAGGATATGGGGTAAGTTAGATGAGGATTAGGGGTATGTGGCCCTCATCCAAGCTGGCTTGCTAAGGAGCGAGTGTTGACGGCAGTCAGACAGCCAATGAGGGTCCAAAACATGAGGATGGGGAGATGAAATGCAGAAACTGCCTCTGATTCTCTGAGTCTCTGAGTGCTGAATCACTGTCATCCGCAGCCTTGTCCTTGACCTCAACTCTTATTTTGCAGAGCACTTTCCTTCCTACCCCTTTAGGTTATTCCGCCCTCCCCTTTTGGCTCCCCCCCAGGGCAACTCTGAAGCCACTCACTAGCTGGCAAAGTTGCTGCTGACATGCTCAGGTGTCAGAAAGCAGAGCTGAGGGTGCAATGTGTCGCCTTTAGCCGTGTCAACAGCAACCCTACACCCCTCAACCAATCAGAGATCAAAGGAGAGAGAGGGTGCAGCCTGACCTGAAGAAGGTACTGCTTTAGCCTCTGGTGGTCTGTGTTTGATGTGTAAGTAGAGCTGATATTTGATTTCTGATTTCTAAATTCTTTGTGCAGCAACATTTAAACTATATTGATACTGACTGACATTTGACGACTGTCGCTGGTAGGAGACGGACTACTGGCTGGGACACACAGAGACCGCACCATTCGAATTACAGTACCAACATCGTCACTCAGAAACAACATTTCATGCCCCTTTGAGAACCTGGATGAAGGGGGCTCTGTTGCTATAGAAAAAAAACCCCAAACTTTATTTTCTTTTTTTTCTTCGTAAAAACAAGTTTTCAGGTTTTTTTTGTTGAAAAGACAGTTGAAAAGTAATTGAGGTGGATGTAGGAAGCACCTACTAAGCATAACGGAGACTGTATTCACTTGAGGGTTGAAGGAGCACCTCCCTTTTCCAGATTCGGTCCTCGAGTCGATGTGAAATACTTGTTCCTGTGACAGAAAACAGAGGAAGTCAGAGATTGTGGAGACAGTATAATATGACAACTATTCCGTCTTTACCACAATAAAACTGCATATATGAGTATGTACCACAAGGTAGCCCTGCTTAAATTTCTTTCCCTTTTGGTTTTAAACACAGAAATGGTCCTGGCCTGGTCTTCCTTAACTGGCCCATGTGGGAAAGTAAAGAGAACATTCCCTGCCTTGTGGTGGACTTGACAGTCCAAACGCCTTTTACTGTAACCTGGGTAAACTATAGAGCTTCCTGTCCCATCCTATTTAGGTCTGGTCCTTCAAGGAAGCAGTATTCCTTGAATGGGGATTCAAGTGATGTAATTTTCCAGGAAAACATGTCTGTTCGCCAAGAGGTTCTGGATGTGGACTCCATCTGGTAGGCTGTCGTTAACCTCTACACTGCAAAAAGCATCCATTTTAACAAGTCATTGGATGTTGCAATGAACCAATAAAGCCCCCCATGCACTCAAAATGTGCTTGTTGGTTCTCCGATACACTAATTGACTCAGTAATATGGACATTTAATGCAGCAATTAGTTCCCTACCAACCTGAGTAGCACTTATTAAGACACAAAATAAGACAAAAATATTGACACAGGCGAATACCTTTCTGTTATAGTCTGGGTTCAGTTCTTGGGGGCAAAGGTCCAAACTGTGTGTGCTCGCTGTCAACTTCCCATTATGGCAGATTGTTATACTTGACAGATCCCTTTTCTTGAGACACTGACATGTTTGAGTTGCAAACAGAGCAGTCTGCCTTTTAAACAAAACCCCCAAATGACAAAAAGGCACAGCAGAAGTCGACAGTCTGTGGCTAAAAGTTGTTCACTCAGTGAGCATTTCTCTCCTGGAGGGATTTCCTGCTCTTACTTCCAGAGCTGTGTGGCCGGAGATGAGAGTGCAGCCCTTCATGCCTGACACTAGAGCTCCATTTTCTCCCTCTTATCCTCAGCATCTCGACTCATGTGGCCCAAATTGGGTGGATAAAAACTTTGCTCATACAAAGTTATGGAGTCTTTCTTATCATGTGGCAACACTTCTAAAATCCAAGTAGACCAGTGCAAGAATATGAAAAAAAATGGGGAAAAAAACCTGTCTAATGCTGACGGGAATTTCATTTCAGGAAAATATAAACTGGTATGAGATTTTGGCAATTTCATATGCGCTGGCTGTCATCCACTTAATAGATTTCCAGTACTGACTCATGAATTATAGTTGTTCTACTACAACTAGTAGTAAGCCTTATAATGTCATTCTGTTTTTTTATTATTGCAACGATTAATCCAAAACATATCACATTTTATTTTGAACTTTCAAATAATTTGATCAAATCTGATTCATCAAAAGATAAATATTTGTCTTCCACTTCCCTTGAGACTTTTATGATTACTTTATCTCTTTTAAGGAATATTATTTTTGTTTACTTGCTCTGGTTGTCAGGACTGGATTACCACCCACCCCACTATTTTTATGAAACAAAAGAAGAATAGAGTTGTGAATTACTGTAATTGCACTAAGTCAATTGAGTTAATATAATCAGGTTTATTCTTGAAATAGCCACAGAGGAACCTCTGCATGTTCTTCATTAGCTCATTATTTCTAAATGTCCCACCACCAAACCCCCTTTGTATCTTTTTTTTTTAATTTTAGGTATAAATGCTTACAATTCAGGATTAGAGGAACCAGAGGTTCTTGTTTGTGCATGGTATATCATCCAGCAGCCTGCAGTGTATCCTTAAGTATTTCAATGGACAACCAGTGTAAATAATTTACCAAACACATGGACAGTGTTGGCCTCTAGCTTCTCAACAGTTACTGTAATGGATGTGTAGACCACCAGGCCAATGTCCGCAGAACATGGTTTATTCCCCTTAAGAGTTTGTATATTTAGTGAAGCGAATCTGTCATTGTGTTCCCACCTCTGGTCTGCGGCCCCTGTTGATGTACACACAGACAGGACTGTACGCTCCACTGCCACACATGAACAGATGAGTTCTGTTATAGGGCTGCACCACCCGGATGAAGTTCCCACAGCCATGCTGGAAAGTACAGATAAACATAAAAAAGTTCAATAGATGAGAAACATTAAAAATGTAAAAACTTTGCTCATATTAATTCCCAGGAAATGTTAAACTCAAATTTAATAGTAACAAGTAATCTTTAATAAAAGGATTGTTTTCCGATTAGACTTTAATGCAAGACTGGAGCTTTTGAGAGGAGAAATAACACACTGTTACTTATGCAAATACATAATTTAATTCATAGGCGATAAAACGTACCATTGTTTTCAATACACTTGCTGCTACAGCCTTGGTTGGTCTTGTATGACCAGAACCTTATGGTAGCCAATAATTTAGCATTTGCCTAAGTTTTACTTGTAGTCACTGTGGTCAATGTTTAATGATTATAGTGCTATAGTATAGTTGCTTTAAAGGTCCAAAACCATGCAAAGTTTTAGGTTCATAAATGTTGTAATTCAGGTTTCTACTAGAACATAATTAGATTCCTCAATGTTCTTCAATTCTTCAAAAAACATAATTTCTCTCATACTGTCTGTCTGAAAATAACTGTATACCTGTATTCACTCTTTACCTGTTTTAGAGTCTCTTTAAGGTTTCCTCCCAAACAAGCCCTGTCTGCACTTATTGCCCAACATTTTCAGATCTTCTCCATCTGCGCTGCGTCATAGCAGCCGGGGAATGACTCTAACGACCCTGTAGCGGCACTTTCTACGTCTATATAGTGTAGCTGTGACACCACAACTGTAAAGAAGTCCTGACAGCTCATTTAAAAGCACTGACCCTGAATGAGGGCTGTGTGCATTTCTGTGACTTGAACGTTTTGATACTTTCACAGTATTTACATAGCACCCACCTGCTTTATAATACAAAAAAGACATGAAAATCCCACTTTTTATCATATGAGACCTTAGTTAACCTTAAATAAACCCACAATGAAATAACAAATGAATAGCAGTTGGCAACACTCTTCCAATATGTACTCTAACAAATAATAATAATTACTTTAATCTCAGCTATGACACAATAAACTGAAACAGAGGAGCATGTCTATTTCCTGGTATACAGCCAAGGTGAATACCAAATCCAGAACTTGTTTATCTCTCCTGAAGTATCCTATTCCATATGAGGCGGTAATTCAAACTTATCTCACTTCTTATGGCAGTTACACAATCACATGCTGCACCCATCAAACAATCCCACAGCTCACTGGTCTGGTATTGAGGCCAGTGGAAAAAGAATGTCAGTGGTATATGTGATATACCTAGGTAAGGCAGATCACTGATCTCCCTCCATCTCTGCTTTCACTTCCCAAACCCAGCAGTGGGAGTGCTGGACTTTGTGGCTCATTAAGCTTAGGCTAGCAGAAAACGAGTGAAGAAAGGAAGAGAGCAGAAAGAAGTGGGGAGGAGAGGAACACATATCCAGGGAGCCGTCAAGAACTTGGCCGCGGCGTCAGGAAAGGCAGCTGCTGCAGCTCGCGATCGGTTGACTGCTCCACTGGGAGCCTTCAACAAAAAAACAACTGAATTTTCACCGTTACACACCCATATCGGTTATTTATCCTGCACCTCTACACAGTATCTTTTTCCCAGTCAGTCTGTCTGTCTTTTTCCTCACTTTTATCACCCATTAATCTCATCACACCCTCCTTCAACCCTCACTGGGCCTGGGTCCTGCACCCATATCTGATGTTGAGTTTCGCAGAGCCACACATATGTAGCCGCATCCTGTTTTATTGTCATCTTGAGTTTCCTCTTCGTACGCACGCAGCCTCAATGACCGTGCCAGATAAACAGCATTGAGCTTCACGGCCTCAAATTCAAGTGGTGATCATAATTAGTTTAAAGTGGAGGCTTTTGAGCTAGCAGCAAACACACTAAATCAACCTGGTCAGTCTGCATGTCTCCTTCTGTGGCGCAAACAATGTGCTTTCGCTGTCTGGAGCCCCTTCTGACCACAGTTCTATCAAAGAAGAGGAACACAATATATACAGATGTGTAGGGTAAACCATAACGGATGGGGGCTCTGATTTAAATGAAGAAACCCATGAAAAAGGAGAGCAGCATTATGGCAGAGAGAAAATGAAACATACTGTGGTAGAGGAGAAACCGAGTGTTGGAAAAAGTGACCAAGAAAAGTGGAAAAAAATAGTAAGATTGAAAGAGAAACTTTAAGAAGAGCCAGTGGCAGAGTTGCGAGCATAAAAGAGATGACAAAAGGAAGAAGGGGCCCCTGAGTGGCTCCACACGAAGATGGCTCACTCAGATATTTGTGGGAGCCCGTCTGCAGCCGGCAGGCTGTGACTCAGAGCAGCACAAATCACCCAGTGACGGAAACGGCTTCTTCTATTTCTGCAACAGCATGTTTTACAAAACCCTGGCTCCATTACCCCAGCTGCTGTCAGTGAATGGACAGATGATGGAGAATGTGGGGAAAAACAGGCAGCGCTGGTTGTAGTGTGATGCTTTTTATGGTAACTTGTACCGTTACTTTAGGTAACCCTAATTAGATAATTAGGGTTTCAATTTATCTACAAAGTTGCTTGGAGAGTTTGTTCTTTAAAAATCATTTCTTTCTATCTCCCTGTACTGTGCATTGCAGTGAACTGTGCATGTATTTCAGACCAACCCAATTAGAGGAAAACAGAGACAGAGGAGGAATCAGTCTTCTGAGTGCTATGCCTTCATTAAATCTTGTTGCAGCTAACAAGTGCTGCTGAGAATCAGGCCGGGGTTATGAAATCTCTGCATCAATGAGCCATGTCCCATTTGCGAGCTTTGATTCTGGTTTATTTTTCTACAGTGCTCTGTGGCCCTCCATCCTCCCACGCCTCACTCTCATTCCTGACAAACTGTGCCGATGCCAGGAGGACTCCGGGCCAGGAGGTGACCCTGCAGACATCTGCAGCCTGCTACACATGTGGTTGGATCTGACACAAGCTCACAGATGGGAGAGGGAAATCCCAGGAGGCGGCACGCTCAGTTCCGCAGCAGAACCACTTGAAGGAACGCATCCGGGAACAGCTGACAAAACCTTTGGTCTAGATCTCGAACATCATGGCAGATGAGGGCTATTCGGATATACTGATTGGTTTCTTCTGTAACTCAGCAGGGTGGCCACCATTAACAACTTCAGTATTAGCTACTCTTTGTTACCAGTGTTGGGAGTAACACGTTACAAAAGTAAGGCAATTACTAGTAATATTATAACCGTTACAATCTCATATAACACCCGTTACAACGCATTTTAAACTGAAATTTACTGGCGTTTTGTGTTTTTAAGAATTCACAGACACCGTGAAACATTTCGGCACAGGAAAAAAAGTCTTTGAGGGTTATTTCCTGTTGCTGGAATTCGAGGGTTGAGATAACTGCAGACACTGATTCCAAATTTGCGAGATGGATGTACTCCCATTATATTCAGGAGTTATTACTGCTGTCCCGTCACTGTTCCCATGGTCAGGGCTAGAACCAGAGACGGTACGGACAACATCTGTGTCCCAACAGGTGAAGGTAGGACAGCGCGGACAGCAGTGTGTCCGAGCAGCTGACAGATATTTACATGATGGGAATTAACGTTTTAGGCATTACATTTTATCAGCAGTGGAAAGTGTCTATACTGTACTTCAATACAATTGTAAGGTAGGCTACTTTGTATTGAGTATTTCAAATTTCTCCTACATTATACTTCCACTCCACTATATTTCAGTCAAGTAGGCCTATTGTATGTTTCATAATAAAATGTTACTTCGCTATTAATTTATAGATTTAGTTACTTTGCAGATTCAGATTGATAATACAAAATATTATGAATAAATTATCATGTAGGCCTGTTAAAGTGGATAAAGATGAGACTTTGTTGATCCCGTGGTGAAATTCACAGGCTAGTCATACAAGTCATACTTCCGCAGTTATTTTGGTGAAAGTAACTCAAAAATAATGCAAAAGGAGTCATTTTGCAGGGGTTATGTAGTTGAAGGTGTGTTTATAATTTACCAAAAAAGTGATGAAGATAAAACACAATTAATCCATTAAACCTTAAAGCATTTTAAGATGTTCACTCTTGGTACAGTAACTATTTTCAGCTTCATGAGCTGACATGAGTATTCATATCTGAATTTCTATTTATTTATTTTCTAAATTATTATTTTGTATTGGCTAACCAATAAAAGGCCCCAAGGTATCCAAAGATAAGGGTTTTGAGGGTTCTTACCGTAGGATCCTTTCCTGCCATTTGGCATTCTTCTATCTTGCTTGTAGACGCAGGCCAAAACACCTGGTGGGAAAGAAAAAAAACAGCACAGCATTTAAAATATTGATAAGTGGGAAAGTTAGCCCAGGAAGCCAGCAACAGATTGAGACAGACATGACTATATCCATGTTGATCTTTGATCATATCCTGTTCACATGTACAGAAATCACAAGGAACATTTGTGGGAAATGAACAAAGCAAATGTTGTAAAAAAAACAACAAGATCCAGTTTCGATAGAAGTTTCTGTGTCAGTGATTACAGCCAGCTACCATCTGTGGAAAATGTGTGAGTTGTCAAACCCGAGAGTGGGGCTTGAAGGTCTAGCTCAATGAATATATCAAGCAATTTACTTGGAAAAAATGGATGCGATGCAGCACTCCCTGGGGGAACCTAAATGCTTTCCCATCTGTTTATGCACTTCATGCCTGTCAATTACACAGAAGATAACTCCTTCACTGCATACAGAATTAGTTCTCAGAGAGCTCCAGCATGTTCATACCTCTTTTGAATAACCCTTAAATTGTTCTGATTGTGGCAAATGAATGGTAGTTTGCACATCATTTCACACATTAGAATAATACCAGTGCATTAGTTTTATAATGTACCTGACACACTGGTAAATTTACCTAAAAATCTATGTTCTCCTTTGTTGTGGTGAGAGAAAAGACATGCTATTCATGCCTGAATTGCGTCAGGACAAAATGTTAACCACAGACCGTAATAAGAAGCATCTGCTGACCTTAAGTGTGCCATGGGTGATGTTGTTAATGTCCATGGAGAGGACATGGTCTTTGCAGCCCACATACATCCTGTCCTGGTCCTCGTCCATCTGCAGGATCCTGTAGTCCATGGCCTTGTCTGATATAGTGTAGTGTTCAAAGGACTGGGAGGCCTGCAGGTCTGAAATAGACACAGAGAAAACTCAAGATAAAAAGCTACATACGAGCTATGTAAATCTCTCTCTGATCAGATCTCAAAATTAGGTCCTTGTGCCTCGTGTGCAAAAGAAAACTGTAAACTGTAACTTTGAGGATTTGGATGCTGTGCTTCAAAATGTGTGTCAGTTCTCTTCTGTTGCCATTTCATGTGAAGGGTAACTGAAGATTTTAGGTTTGTGCAATAGTACAGATCATAATCATTATATCCTAAGGTTGGTATCAAACCTCTGAAACTCAAGAGTATCCAGAACTGTCAAGAAACAAAAGTTTGAAGTCAATTCCTGTTCATATTTGTGGCCTTTTCTTAGTCGTTTCCTTAGTTTACAGTTTGTGTATTCTTTGATTGTTCTAGATTTAAATCATAATTGAAGTGTATTTTATTCAAGCTATGTTCTTTTACCGTGACTTAATTTTACATATTTGAGAAGTTTAGCTCTTTTTGTTAGATAAAAAGGTTTTGATTTCTAAACATAATGTATCACACCTATTAGATCCATTGTGTCTCCATGTGAAATCCTCATTGCTCTTATATGTAATCACAAAACTATGTACTCGTCTTCCAGTTTGTTGAGATAAAAGCAGATGACTCTGAATCATCAGAAATTGACAATTTGCCTATTCCTGATTTTTCCTCTCCAGACCACCTTGTCACCCATTATAATTCTGGACTTTGCAATATTCTCAACTTCCTTGCCCCTCTCAAAACCCGATCTGTGTCCTTTTCCCGCTCTGCCCCTTGGTTTTCACCTGAGCTCCGCCTCATGAAAGCCAAGGGTCGCCAACTTGAACGCCTCTATAAAAAAACTGGTCTCTCCATTCACAAAGAAATTTATAAATCTCATCTTCTTCATTACTCAAACTCAATAGCCGTAACTAAATCAATCTTCTATTCTGACCTCATCTGCTCCAACGAAGGAAATTCCAGGTCTCTCTTTTCAATAATCCATAAGACCTTAATCCCCCTGATTCTCTGCCTTCTCACATGTACTCAGTTGAACTTGTAATTCACTTTTGTCTTTTTTAATGAAAAAATCACTCCATTCACCACAATTACATTTGACCCCCTTGCCTTCCCCTCCACCTTTGGCCCTCCCCAATAGCCAGTCATTTTGTTGCTTTCTACTGCCCACCCCCTCCGAAATTTCTGATCTCATTCGTAAATCCAAGTCCTCAACCTGTTCTCTGACCCCCTCCCCACAGCTCTGGTCAAAACCTGTCTCACTTCCCTCATCTCCTTCATAACTACCATTATTCATCTTTCTCTCCCTCTGGTATTGTCCCCTCACTTTTCAAACAGCATCCGTCTCACCGATTCTGAAAAAACCTGGCTCAGACCCAACCAACTATATAATCTTCGTCCTATCTCAAATCTTCCTTTATTCTCTAAAATTCTTGAAAAAATATGTCTGTTCACTCCATGCTTTTCTTACCCTTAACTGTCTTTATGAACCTTTCCAGTCTGGTTTTCGCCCCTCCCATAGTACTGAAACTGCCCTTATAAAAATCACCAATGATCTCCTCACAGCTGCTGATTCCGGACTCATCTCCATCCTCATCCTCCTCGATCTCATTGCGGCCTTTGATACCATTTCTCACTCCATTCTCCTCAATAGACTTTCTTCCCTCGGCATCTCTCACACCCTCTTGAATGGTTCCGCTCATATCTCTCCGACCGCACTCAGTTTATTCAACTCAATCTTTCACATCCCACCCTTCCCTGTTACTACTGGCGTCCCTCAAGGTTCAGTTCTTGGCCCCTCCTTTTCATCACCTACCTACTTCCCCTTGGCATATCTTCCGCAAATTCAACATTCATTTTCATTGTTCGAAGACGACACCGTTCTACTTATCGCAAACCCACCTCCTCGCTCCCCCCCTTGGTCCCTTACTAACTGCTTACTTGAAATAAAAGACTGGTTCACCTCAAACTTCCTTACCTGAGCTGATAAAACCGAACTCCTCTCGTAGCCACCAAGTCCACCCTATCCAAAATCAATAGTTTCTCTCTACATCGACAACTCCTTGGTCTCCCCTTCCCCTCAGGTCAAGAGTCTGGGCGTCATCCTCGATTCCTCCCTCTCCTTTCAGTCACACATAAATAATATCTGCCAGTCTGCATACTTCCACCTACGCAACATAAACCGCCTCCGTCCGTCCCTTACCCCTCCACCGCCTCCATCCTTATCCACAGCCCGTCACCTCCCGCCTTGACTACTGTAACTCTCTCCTTTTTGGCCTTCCTCAAAATCCCCTCCAAACTCAACTTCTTCAGAACTCAGCAGCTGTGTCATCACCAGAACCCCCTCATTCATCATATAACCCCGGTTCTTCAGCAGCTCCATGGGCTCCCGGTTCAATTCAGAATACAATTTAATCCTTCTCCATACTTTCAAAGCCATCCATAACCTTGCCCCTCATATCTATCAAACCCTACACATCGCCGTCCCCTCCGCTCCCTCAGATCTTCCTCCTCTATCCACCTCACTGTCCCCCATGCTCTCTCACCGTGGGAGCAGAGCCTTCAGCCGCTCTGCTCCCCACGTGGAACTCACTCCCACCCGCCTCCGCAACATCAACTCTCCCCTCTGTCAAAACAGACTAAAAACCCATCTGTTCCAGCTCGCTTATCTGTAAATACACTGTTCCTGTTTTGTTTTGTTTTTGTTTGTTTTTTGTTTGTTTTGTTTTTTTGTTTTTATTTGTTTGTTATTACACTTACACTTTTATGTTCCCTGTATCTGTCTCTTATTCTCTGTAAAGCTCCTTGAGTGTTAGAAAGGCGCTGTTAATAAAAGGTATTATATTATTATTATTATTATTATTATTATTATTATTATTATTATTAAATAATGTTTGGAATCATCGACATTATCACACTGGATGATACACAGAATGTATTGCCGTGAAATTAATTTCACAGTGATTTGTTGAGAAAGAATATTCACAGTTCACTTAACTTTCAAAAAGTCAATTAAAGCTGTGACTACAGGGGAGATACTGTATGAAAAAGTCTCCCTGCAGAGTCTCTTCTACTCATTAAAAGCGCACAATGTTCACACACACACCAAGTAAACATTCTCAGACAGTTATTTTCAGCCTATTTGCTCCAGAGATAGAGAACTCTCAACCATACCATCAAAGGCCTTCACTGTCGAAACCAAACTCATGCATATTTATCGCTTTTTCAATCTGTGCTGAGAGCAGGGGGTGTGGGAGGCAACGTAGATCTACACCCTCCATTTCCTCCCCTCCATTGACCCTCTCTCAGCTCTCTTTGTATTCCCTCCTCTAATCAACAAACAGGTTGCCTGTGCTTTGCTTCTATGCCTTGGGCTAAAGTCACATTTTCATTATTGTGTGACATACTCTTTTGAGGCTAGGGCCTTTTATCTCTGAAGGAAAGTGGCTTTTCTGTGGCACCCCTCACTCTGATCACAGGCTGTTGTTTGGGGCGTTCGCCTCGTAAAAACTGGAGTGTTTAACTTTAAATAAAGACAAGTTAACCACTTCAGTCACAGGAGAGTTTCCCACGATTCTTTGCTCTCTACATCGGCCGTGTTTACCTACATTGCCATATATGGTTAATGGCTTAAAGTGAGTGTTGTTGAACATTGTATCATCGGAGGCGAGATCATCATCTGGTGTCTAATGAAGAACACACACACAAATGCAACTGTTTTTTATTTTTTTATTTGCCAGGATTAAAAAATTAAAGCTGAATGTGTCCCGTCAAGCAGATGTATGTTTAATAGAGAAGATAAAGATATACAAATAAAGATCGCATCAGCATCTTGCTTTAAAGCTGAAGAGATAGCATCACAGAGAGCTCTGTGGCGAGACAATATTTTCCTAACGCTGAAAAAGGTTTAAGATGGTACATGCCTTGCTCTGCCAGAGTGCAGGACACCAAGGACGAAAGAATCCCTAACAGTTAATTAAAAACATGCAGGGCTCAAAATTCTGCCAAAACAAAAATCTTTTTTTCACATCTTCCTAAAATACAGTCTTGGAGGAGATTCAGGAAAACCTTTTTAGACCACAATATTGTAAGACATTTTTACTCATGGAAGTAAATCTTAATTTAAACACTCTTCTAGTTGATTTCTCTGGAGCTTAAGATGGCAGCTGTCAGTAAACATACAGTTGTTTTTAACGTACGGTCCGAGCAGGAGTTTTACGATCGTATATCATAGCGTATACAGACTCAGTGGTCGAGTTAAACCTAAGTGGGTAGAAGCCAAAGAACCACAGCTTTTTAAAATGTGTAAGAATGGGGTGAAGAAAAAGGCAAAAGGTGAAAAAAGAAAAATCTGTCATGACGCATTCTTTCTTCTAACTACAAAATGCGGAGCAGCTATATCAAGTGTTCTAGCCCTAGTTCTAGCCAAGCCATGCCTTATATACTGTATATGAAACAACAAATACAAATTTAAAAAAGAACTATGCCCATTTTCAAAATTCCCACACCATATGTATATCCATATGTGGTCTTGTCGGTGGAACTGCTCTATAGACATGTAATTGGGAAAGATGGTATAAATGACTATTGAGTACATTTTCGGTTTCATTTCTTAGAATACTACAATAGCATAAATCTCATATGAAAAAGAAATGAAAACTTTTCTAACTTCCTCACAAATATTGATTTTCTAGGCAATCATATTTAAATTGGTAAATTTAGGTGGTATTCCCCTTTAAGTTTTTTTTGCAGTTTCTGTAATATGTCAATGACTATCGAAAGGATTACGATGCTGATTCTCTCTCTCACACACACACACACACACACACACACACACACACACACACACACACACACCTGTCTTTTTAGCTTTACTTCTGACTGACTTCCCTCCGAAACACACCAGGGGAACAAATTGTTCAGAGGGGTGTGGTGCGGTGTGAAATAACTGTTTAATATTATGGTGAACTTTGTATTGTTTTCTCAGTGGGGGGAAATAGAAGACATTCTGAACAATCGTCAAGGTTTTCAGTCATTCAGCACTGAGACCATGTGTTTATAGAATCACTGCCAGCTCATAACCTTTGTATAACGTCTTTGTAGATCAAAAGTGCTACTAGTGTGCCCTCCAAAAATTGCATTCAAGTGTTTTGGCAGCACAACCTCACAGTTTGTACACATTTTCACAATTTTTGTTTTTTGTGTCTGTGATGAAAAAAATTCTCCGGACCACATGTAGTTCGTTAGTCTTGAGTTTATATGCGTTCCTCACTGTTGAGATCACACAACTTTCCCGAGAGGGAAGAGTGTCGAAAGTGTTTGACGACATCATTACTCGGATGAGCGGCTTGCTGCGGACAGCGGTGCGTTGTTTTGGGGATGCTAAAGGACAGAACATTAGATCATAGAATAACAAACTTGTGCTGCTTTGCAAAAAGAACAAGGAACTGCAGTTTTAAAGATGGTATAACGTGCAAAGACACAAAGGTGGGGACCCGACATAGTAGGATTGGGAAAGGCTGAGGTATTGTGAGTGATAAAAGGTCTTATTGCTTGTGGTTTTGTCTTTCTTGACCACTGCATAAATTGTCGTCATTGCCGGAGAAGAGAGAAAGAAACTGAAAAAAGAGCGTTAAAGAAAAGCAGGGTTTGAGTGTTGACAGTTGGTGGGTTTTCTATTATGCATGTGGGCAGGTGGGCCTCACTCCTCCCTGCGGACATCACTGCAGTCCCCAGTGTCCCGCCTTTGAGCTTTGACCCATAGTGCCCCATTGGTCGGATGGCAGAGCAATGGTGTTATAATCCACTCTAATCCATGCAATGGACAGTGGGTGAGCATTAAGGGCAAGGTGGCGACTAGAGAGCTGAGACTTTCTCTCTCTTTGATGTTTTTTTTTGTGTGAAGTGGTCAAGCAGAAGCAGCACAAAAGCCTTTTGTTGAGCAGGGAAACGACAGCTGTCATTAAATATTAAACAGCAGGTTGCTTTCTTGCTTTTATCTGCATGGTGAACAACACCCACCTCTTTCAACCCTCACACTTCCAGGTTGTAATGCATGGTTCACTCTTTGCTATTTGTTAATTTTCTTTTTTATATCCTTGTAAATAGAATATCTAAACTAAAAATATGACAACGTCACCACAATATCCGTTAGTAGCTATTCTGGAGCTTTCAATCGTATAACAGGACATTCCTCAGCAGATGGAGTGTGCACAGTTGCAATGGAAAAATGTCTTCCTGTAGGCTTAAAAGAGAAAAAGATTAGTAGATATTGTTGGGTTTTGGACCGTTGGTGGGACAAAAACCAATGCAATGGTCATTTTTGAATAGTTTTTTAATTTAATCGATAATTTATTCATCATTATTTTTAAAGATTTTTTTAGGGTATTTTAGGCCATTTTTTTAAGGGACAGCTAAGGACATAAAAAGGGAGAGAGAGGGGGAATGACATGCAGCAAAGGGCAGCAGGTCAGAGTTGAATCTGCGGCCTCTGCGTGAAGGAGTAAACCTCTGTACATGGGCGCCTGCTCTACCAGGTGAGAAACCCTGGGGCTGTTAATCGATTAATTTTCGCATGAAAATAATCAATGGTTGCAGCCCAAGGTAACTGTCAAATCTGCCGAGATGTTGTGACAGGTGGCATAATAAATGCTATGTCAGCAGATCGCAGGCTGACATCATTTATGAAGTTTAAAAATACAGCCCTGTGGATAATTACAACAGGCCATACTTTTCAATTGTGCTCTCACCACAGCCTTGAAGAAAGGATATCTAAAGAAACAAGCTGTGACCATTGTAGCGGGTGATTCGGCCTTTTGTAAGTCATGGGAGAATTGATTGTTCATGGTCACAGCCTCCAGAGTAATAACCCAGAGAGGCAACAAGCCACAAAGAGTCACAGAGTAAAATACAGAACATGCTCTTTTCTGTGATTGTCGAGAAAAGCCATGAAAAGTTGTGGGCAAAAGAATGGGACTTGTTTTTGTGCCCCTGTTTGTATGGCAGCAATTAAAGTGCAGAGGAGATTGTAGTGCTCACTTTGCAGATTTTTTGTTGTTGTTGTGATTGCTGCATATAGCCAGGAGTGGTAAGGCAACAACAACGACAACCACAAGGAAGCTTCACTCGGGTTTTTAACCCAAAAGAATTTCTGACAGACAACAATTTTGGAGGCTGGGTTATACAGCAGTAAACAACGCTTCCATGGTTCTGGTTTGGGATGTCTATACAAGAAGGGTTTTGTTGTAAAAATTAGAGATTCACTGTCGCTGGAAAGTATGTGGGATCGTTATGACAGAGGCAACTGTAGTTTCGGACAGCCCAGCACTGAGGTTTTTTAGGAGCCGGTGCCAACTGACTGAGCTGGTGTCACTTCAACAGCCTTTATTTGGGCTCTTCTTCCAATTTGATGCGAGAGAAAAAATAGGCGAAAGAACCTGAACGGAGACAGTGTGGCATCGTGGAAATGCAGTGGGGAAAAATGTGGTTAAGACTGACAAACATAGCTGTGGATTACAAGATTCACCTTATGAGATCCATCTGCAGAGACTTTTCTGTCTACATAACAAGGTGATAATATCAGCTTACTGACAAGAATGTGATATTATTTTGTCAAAACATTAGCTTAGCCCTTGTAAAGCAGGCATGAGCAGTTCTACACAAATTGACTATGTGAAGTTTTTTTTATTAAAACCAATGTTTGAACGCAAACCAAAAGGTCCCTGCACCTAATTAACACTTCAGGGTTGGACAGTGGACCAATTACAAACAAATCTTGGTGTCTCCCATGCAAATACAGCTCTCATCAATTGGCTTTGTACCTGAAAGGCCAGTATGAATAAATTAACTCCATGCTAATGAGGCTCACATTCTCTTCAGTTCTAGGATAACCTGTATGTGGTTGTCAGGGGCAGCCAGTGGGAGGACCCCAATCACCCATCTTGATAAATATTGAAGCAGGGGCTTATACCGCCCCCTTGCAATTCATCTCTCCTCAGAAGATGGAGTGGGTTTCATCCCAGAGGCCTGACTTCAAACCTGGTGCCAAATACCATTGCTCTTTGTCCGGACAATGCTAAGAGCTCTTCTGGTTCAGTTCTGGATGGCTGCACTTACCTAACACAGTGCTGGCCCACTCACACATACTGCACCAGTAAAAGACTTCATCCCGGCAACTGGCGGGCCCCTCTAGAGATAAGTAATGGCTGTTGCCCGAATGAGACGGCCTTCCATTCTCCTTTGGGATCAGCCTGATGGTATACAGTAATGACTGGTGGCGTATACATATGGCAGAGGGAAAGTTAAGGTGTCGTTCCACTGCGCGGAGACCACCCAGGACGTCTGGCCGACAGAGTCGTCCGATTGTCTGTCTAAGAGACATACTCCACATTCTTAAACAGGCTGTCCTCAGCACTCAAAACGCAAACAACATGCACAAACTTACTGTTCGCAACTACTTGTCATGGACAGAAGCCAGCGTTGGCTCAAGATAGTAAAGACAATGTATCTACTAGGACTTTTTCATTTTCCAATTATGTATATCGAGACGTTTGTAATGGGAATCATATGACTGGGGAGAATTCCTGAGCTCTTATGCATGCTTTCTCTCACTTTGGGTTCCCAAAGCAGACGCCACATCTAAATATGACATGTGAGCCTGGAGTGTATTTTTTCCCTTGGCTAAGTGTGTGTGTGTGTTTTGTATGGAGAGATGTTATCCAGCACCAATGTCAACTGCTGGTTTCACTGCACGGCTGACTTGCTAAGGTGTTGGCTAATATTCCCTGTAGGAGCCGAAACTTGAGATGACAACCTGTCCTTCATGCTGCCCCGACTGCCAGCTAGTTTGCATTCCCAATGCTCCAATTAGCTCCTGGCCTCCCCTTCACATGTCACCGGCAACCGTTCCTTTGCACAGAACCAACCCGTACCACCCGCCGCCCCGTCTCCTAGCCGTGACCTCTCACCTGCCCACACTAGGAGCCTCTGGTTACTGCTCACCTCCAGCAGACAGTAAATCTCAGTGATTTTACTGTCGGAGGCTCTCGCATAGACTCTCAGAGCGAGGGGAGGCATGCAGGAGTTACGGGTCAGAGGATTCTCAGAGTTGATGTGTTTACTAGTCACGGAGGACTACCAAAGGAAGAAGGAAAAGGCTCAACCAGGTGGGACTCCTCACTGCCATCTTTAAGGCTGAAGCTGCGTCAGGTCTAAGAAGCTATATTTCCTCAGTAACATGGTGTTGCTGAGGTCCAGTTTCTGTGGTGTTGAGTGAAGGTAAAGATTTGCTGTGAGGGCAACAATGACAAATGCACCTGTTAAAGCTTTTGTAGTTGGCTGTAGACTCTAGGAAAAGGTTTTTTACAGTAACTTCCCATTTGCTTAAAGAAGAAACCACGGCATTAAAAAAAAATTTAATTAAGTTTTTAGTTAAGTTTTTAACATTAATATGAGTTCCCCCAGCCTGCCTATAGTCCCCTAGTGGCTAGAAATAGCATTAGGTGTAAACCAAGCCCTGGGTATACTGCTCTACCTTTGAGAAAATTAAAGTTCAGATTGGCCGATCTGGAATATGCTCCTTATGAGGTCATAAGGGGAAATGCTACCTCCCCTTTCTCCGCTTTGCTCGGCCAAAGAATTTGGCCCACCCATGAAAAAGAGAGAGACATCATGGCTTTCAAACAAGCAAAGCATGGCAGTTGGTCACGGCTACACCACCACCCCCCCCCCCTGCTATCCAAAAGCATTTAAAGCTACAGACACAGAAATGGCACATCATAAGAAAAGCTCATTGTGGGACTTGCTCTAGTGGCTGTAATTCTGCACCAAGGCTGGATTTCGGAAAAGAGACAGTATTAGGGGACGACTAAGAACTATAAAACCATCCAATGCTGTGAATGTGTGAATGCTTTTTTTCCTTTATTTTAACTTCTAAAGCATATGAAAAGAGTATTAACAAACAGTTATGGTAACATAAATAGTTTTATACAAATAGGTCATTGATTTCTGATAATGCCAACCTTTGACTCAAGGACTTTCCAGTTGACCTGGGCTATCCCTGAAGAGATTCTGTCTTTGTTTGTATTGATGGCCATTGATGACCTGTCAACATGTTTCAGAGGAGGAATAATAAAACATTCAACGAGGCTAGCAAGGTCAGACGCAGGAATTGCTAAACAGAGAGAGACGGGCAGAGAAAGACAGGCTGACAGAGGAGCTGTCAAACATCTCACACGCCGTCAGCCCCAAGGCGGTGCAAGGTGGAGCTCACCGCACCCCCCTACACTCCACCAGGAAATGTCCATGCTGCAACTTGGGCAATTAGATAAACATCTATAGGACATGAGTCCGTGGACACACGCACACTCACACGCACACCAGTGTTCAGGCTCAGAGACACATAGAATGCCAACCTATAGCTATTTGAAGCATGTCTCCAACAGCTTTGACAGGCCTACGCTTTGCCCTGCCAGAAATTCGCAATAATTACAGAGTATCACTGATTTTACTTCACAGGCTTTAGTATGTTCACCACAGGAAATATGCTAATGTACAGGTCTAATGTTAAACAGAGACAGGAAGCTGTCCTCCGTTAGCAAAGAATTAAACCTTTAGGCACAGACATAGACATCCTGGCCTGCTTCAGGCTGCTTGTCAGCATTGATCTTTGATATTTTGAGCTTTTGTCCCCAAAAAAACGACACATGCCGGCACCCAAGTCTGGTGTCTGCATCACTGGATGATCATACTGTTCATCTAACAGGCCGTTTAAAGACATTTTCAGAATATCTGTAAAAAGTGAGATGATTTATCATTAGAAGTTAAACCTCAGGCAAAAGAAGACCCTGACCCTGAGCAGACCCTGAGCAGAGTGTCAAAAAATTCTTCCTTCCACACCTATTGGATTTAAATCCGACACATTACTTTACAAGAGGTTAATATAATATAGGCTAAGACTACCCAGGCAGATCTTCTCTCAAAGGAATTCAGAAAACACAGATTAATGAGAGTCTTAAATAGTCCTGGTTCTCTTAGGCTTCAAGTATTTAAAGTATCCACTCAGCAAAATATCTTATTGATTTCTTGTCATAACTCGCAAATATGTAGAAAACCACATCATTTTAACAATAATTCAGCAGAAAGTTTTGCCACTGAAATGCAAAAAAGTCGAAGGAATGCACACCCAGCCAATCACCATGGACAAACATACACTCTTTCTTAAACAGAGTGACACACATCTTCAATCCCTCACCACCAAGAAAACCTTCTTAACAGACTGACATCCACATACAGTGTATGAGCAGTATCACTGCTGTATGGATGATGGAGGGTGAAGGGGGGAAGTAATGAGGCATGATAAAAGCAAGGAGTAATCTGTGGAGGCAGAGGGATCCGGTGTATCCGCTCCCCGATGCCTGGTTCCTGATCTCCCCGCCTGCTGTGAATGACGCCCATGTGGCTCATACCAGTGTGAGGGAGCGCTCATTAAACTACAGACATCATCCTAATCAGTCTCTCCGATGTCTCGGCCAGGCTCTCTGCCAAATGTGTGTGCAAAATCTAAATTATCCACACGAAAGCATGCTCAGACTCTCCAACTTTCAAATAAACATGGTTTCATGGTTTGACATACATACTGTATGTGTTACAAAGTTAATATACTGTATTGAATACTGGAGTTTTGCCAGAACAGGGTGAGACCGCTGATGAGGTTAAATGATCCTGATCATAAACGCAGACCACCGCACCAACTGCCAACTGAAGGGATAAATGAGGCTGAAGTTCGGATCCTACCATTGCTAGAATGGCATTTTGGCAACAGTAAGGCTAACCTCTGATACAGCAGAACCAGTAAGCAACATATTAAACGTGTTGTGTTTCCATCAGCCTATCCTGAACTCATTTTTCAGTTTACAGCATGTAAAATCAATGTGAGTGCAACACAATAGAAGCGTTTGTTTAAAAGTACATTAACTTCCTTGATTTAGTGTTTTGTCTGTACAAGTTTTACATCAATTGAAACAATATCCGTTCTCTGGAAGCTGCTCCACAATATCCAAAATTGACAGCAGAAATGCTCAAATTGTTAAATATTTCATAAAGAAGGTTAAAGGACTGTGTAAATGACAAAACAAGTCAGACTTCTTTAAAATACTGGGATTTCATTTAAAAAAAAGAAAAAACTATCACTTTAGGTTACACACACAAATTTATTTTGGTGTGATAAGACAAAATCTTGTATACCAATGATGGCAGTTTTCCACAAATGTGGATAGTAAAGTATTTCTGCAGTTTCTAAACAAAACTAAACTATCTCTGCTGCAGACATTGATAAAAAAGTTGTTACATTTCTGTGAACAGTTGCAATCAAACTTTCTCTTTCAGATCAGTGTACAGTTTGCATTTCAGCTTCCGTCTGATTGCAAACACATCAAAACAGGCCAAAGTAAATGTTGAGAGGACAAGAGATATTTTATGGGGCATTTTAGGCCTTTAATTTCACAGGACAGACCAAGACATGAAAGCGTAGAGAGGGGGAATTACATGCAGCAAAGGGCTGCAGGTCGGAGTCGAACCCGCAGCCACTGCATCGAGGAGTAAAACTATTTGCTGTGTGTGCGCTTGCTCTACCAACTGAATTAACCCAGCAACAGGACCAGAGATATTTAAAGCAAATGTAGAGGAGCAATTACTGTATCTTTTATCACACCGAGTATCCCTAAATAGTTTTCGCTTTATGGCAGGCGGCCTGTGTTTATTATCCGAGGCACGGAAGAGATAGACCCCGCTTGAGGGTTTATTATTTGAGTTAGCTGCATTTTTCATTGTTTATTATGCGGTTTTAATTGTGGTCTGGCTGTGCTTTCCTGAGGAACACAAGAGTAAGCAGAGTGAGGGAGAGAGGAATGTCAGAGACAGCAACTTCTCTGCAGGACGCGAGGCTGCGCTGGGAGTCCCGTGAACCTATCTTACCCCTGGATTGGATATCAGCAGTGACATGAGGAAGAAAAGGGGGAGAATATTCAAGCGTCCAGATCTATGCACAAGCTGAATATCTCACTCACTGGTTTATTTTCTTGATTGAGTTTGTTCCAACTTGTAATAATCAACAGGTTTTCGCATGTGGGAGCATCAAAATCCAGACTAACCTTTTGTCCACCCAGCAGGTGCCAAACCACCTGCGCCTTCTTCCCCATCCCCTCAGAGACATCACTGTTCCAGGCATCTTCAATAACTCTTCATTCATCTTTCTGGCTGCTTTAGATGGAACCCAAACTCCCTGAATTCTTTGCTCGATGAGGGATTCCAGTGTTTATGGGAGAAATGCGCCTCCACCTAGGGCCTAAGAATCTCCCTACATCTGGTGCTCACCCCTGCCCAACTTTCCCCTGCAGCTGAGAGGGAGTTATGACCCTAACATTTTTTGTCTAAAATGATTTCTTACTCAAAAACAAAAAGGTGTATCTACTCAAAGCTCCCTCGTGTTTTAAGCCTATAGCTGCTAAATCAAAGCTGGAATGCAGATTCAAACCTAAAATTGACTGCTTAACTTTGAAAAGATATACTCCTCCTTCCTCATAAATTCACTAAATGTATCCCTAGGTAATTATAGGACCGCAAAACACACACAATCGCTTCATCATACAGATAAACACTCATTAAGAATACAGTCCAGAGTCTCTTAAAAAATTAGTCCACTGCATGGTAGAACTCTCCATTTATGGTCCTCATTGAGGCAAATACAACTAAAACACATCACATCTAATCCGCACTCTGAAAGGGAATCAAGAGCTCCAGCATTACAGAGATTGGCTCATTTTCAGCATGGCCACCTCTGACCTTTTAAGCTGGCTATTTGGAAACACTAGAGACGTGAGGGAATAATGTGACTTGAGTGGTCAAACAACCAAAGATAGTGATAGTGATTTTTTTTTTCTAACCCGTATTCAGACTGCCAGCTGGTTCAGGTATTTGGAATGAAACAATAATCAGAGAAACTAGAAAGTATGGAAAGGGAAGAAAGACCGAAAAGGAATGAAAGTGAAAGATATAAAAAAAAAAAAAAATATGGGACCAAATTGGAAAAAGATGTGGCACATGTAGGGCAAATTCAGTCTGAGAGAGAAAAAAAAAACCATACTACTGCTTCAGCCTCACACTGTAAGGCTTTTTTGTTGTTGTCGGAGTGCAGAAATCTTGCTGACAGACAGCATCAGCTGCTCTGTGCTGCCTAATCCACAGCGAGAGGTAGTGAAAGGTGATCAAACGTCTCCTTCAGCCCCGGCACACTATCCAGCCACTGAGGAAAGGTTACTGCTCCGCTCGTGGCTCGGGCCATAAGTGATCGGCCAGCTCATCCACACTGACTCATGCAAGCATGCAAAGCTTAACCTGCCTAACCCTACAGTACACTCTCATTTCAACGGAACATCAAAAACAAAAAAAACAAAAAAAATCACAAAATAATCTATGTCAAAAAAATTTATTAAAACAACATAATCAAACCCAGAGGCAGTAACAATGGCTATATACTAAATGGCTTTAGTATGGAGGAGTGTGATTACATTTTAACCACAAACAGATTCATGGTAGCGCCACTGTGTCCACGTTCGGACACCACTCGCTGCTATTGGCCATATCCGGACACTTTCAGCCTGACTCACTTTCTGGTCTTTTCGCAGTACTTTACATATACGATCATCACCAAAATGTTAACAGAATTGATCTATACCCATCTAACAATCTACATATGAAATGTCCTATATGTACGTGGACATTTAGATGTCTAATTAGTATATGAAATGAGGGAAAGATGTAAGAACGCTTGGGCGATGAATTTTCCTCCTCCATTTTTACTGAAATGGACATTAAGGAGCTCTTATTGCATAATTCAGAGTTGTTGAAGCATGGCATTTTATTGGAAAGGACAGAAGTAAGATCCAGTAGTTTTGACAGTATTGATGGGACTTTCTTTAACTAACTGTCTGTAGCGGTGTCCGGTTATGGCCAAGGTTAGCGCACAGCTGATTTATCGGCGATGGCGTACTTTAGCTGGCTCTTGAAAGTAAAAGCTAAAGTAACGAGTTAAAACTATATTCCGTTAGAAAGGTAAGAAGTCACACGATAGTTTTACACCATTAAATTAACTTCAAACATAAATAGATGATTTATATTCATATTTTATCAGATATTTTGATAGAACGTTGGCCAATAAGTGTCCAAACGTGGACACAGTGACGTTAGGCCTGACAAGCAGTGCCACCTCCTGCAGAGGTCGGACTTTTTGCAGAAACACAGCAGGACTATGGATGGACAAGGACTGTCCAAGAACAGAGCTTCAAGGCCTGAAGTAACAGGCCTGAGTAAAGTGAAGACACGATCAAAGATGAATCTGATCCGTAACAACAGCATAGTTGCACAAGACCTGGAAAGGTAATCCGTGTACATCAGCCCCAGGCTAGCCTTGATTATCAACCATTTGTTCAGCATTAGCTCACTAAACATGTGGCATCAATGCAACCTTATTACATCTGCAGAGAAACACGACAAGTTATAAGTTGTTGGTTTACATCCATTTTGGGGGTTGCAAGCTTGTTATTTCTTCTTACCTTCAAAGGAGAGGAAGACTCTTGGCAGCGGCTGTGGGAGGCTGGAGACCCCTGTGAAGAGGAGAGAGACAGCCAGGAGCGCCATAGCTAGCACCAGAGGTGGCCTGGCCAACCCCTCCGGCCTGCCCATGACTGCACCGCTCAGGAACCCCGACCAGTCAACACTGCCTGTTGGAAGTGTTTGAAAGAGAACATAAAAGAGTTTGAGTTTTCCTTTATTTAAAAAAAAATAAAGTAAAAATCCTTACTATCTTGTTATCATGTTTTAAGGCTTTTGTCTCTTCCACCATCTTAGCTATTGTTGGTAAAGCTACCTTTAGTTGTTCATATTCCCTATAAACTGCAATTTCTGCTGCTGGAAATGTAACACACATCACCGCTTGTTTACCAGAATTAGTGTTGTGAAAAGAAATTTGCCTTAAAAGATATGTAAAACAAAATGTGGGTATTTGTTTTTAGCTAGTAGACATATCAATATAGTTTAGACAGCATTTAGCAGTGTCCCGCTACATGTTGGCAGTATATTAAAAGGTGCTCTAAGCAATTTTAGCTGACGTTACTTCTTGTTGACGTTTGAAAAAAAAGGAAGTTTTTCCTCACCACTGTCGCACTGTTGCTTGCTCTGGAGGAAACTACTAGAACTGTTGGGTCCTTGTAAATTCTGGAATGTGGTCTAGACCTACTCTATCTGTAAAAGTGTCTCGAGATAACTCTTGTTATGAATTGATACTATAAATAAAATTGAATTGAATTATTTTGAAACAGTAGTTTCAAAATAACACAATGTCTTTGATCATAATAAATTTAAATACAATACTATACGTTGCTATGAGGATAATTCTTTAAGAGAGAACAGAGATAACACAGAATACACATGACCGTTATTTATTTGTTAATTCATTCTGACAGGTCCAGAAACACTGATTTTATAAAGTAAATCACAGCACAAACTACACTGAATGAAGACATGGACAAGAGCTCATGTCAGATAAATCCCATCACTTACTATATCCTTGCAGATGTACATCTCTTAAATATGGATGAGTTAAATCTGCACAAAAGAGCTGCCCTCAGCCTTCACTCGTACCTTTTCCATAACAGAACAAGAGCAGCTCAATTATTGATAGAGGCAGGTACTGCACTGGCGGCGGGACACTTACTCCTGCTATGCAAAACTCAACTGCTGGAGAAAGACAACCCAAACTGGCTGTTACATGAACTGTGTGCAAAAAACACATTGGACTAGATAAAGAGAATGTCCCTTTTACATGCAAAAAGAAAACACAATGTATCTCTGCTCTCATGGCTTAAAGATGTGCAATGAAAAATTGATGGCCAGGAGATAGAAAAGCTGCACGATTGCTATGAAAATTTCAGTTTTGGGTGTAGTGTACAAATAGGTTGAGATATTGGTGTGTGTGTGTGTGTGGAGTGAAGCGTGACTGATATGTAGCTGAGGTGGAATTCTACAGTTCAGGTGCATAAGGATAACAGATGGAAAACTGCACTGAAGAGAAATAAAACAGCATGGGGTTCATCCAGGCGGCCCGGCCCCTGTAGTGCTGCAGGCCCTCTCCTGCTGCATCATCTACACTCCCTCCCCCAGAGCCTGCTTCAGATCGGGTGTCTCCCACGTTAGCCTCCAGGCGGATGGCTCTGACCCTGTACCGAGGCTCAGCTCTTGACCTGCTCTAAGGAAAAGTCAACTGCAGGACTTGCAAATCTCTGACTTTTGTGACCATGAATTTGAAATTACAAAGCTATGTTAATAGCTGAGGCATTTTCAAGGTACAGTATATGACCATGCAAGACCCTCAAGAGATAACCAGGTCAACACTTTTATGTTTTTGCTTTTACATCCAACAGCAGCCATGTCCAAGTCAAGTCTCAAGCCCTCCTTTTTGTGATTTAAGTCAACATTTTACATCTACAGCTTTGAGAATAGGGAGAACTTCTCAGATGCAAAGAAGTTTCAATGTAAACTGCTGATGTCTGCGTATTATCCAGAGTAAGAGGGTTCTCCGTTTTTGGACAAGACAATTTTGTCACAAGACAATTCTGTCACAAAGCAGAAAGCAGGGTGTGTGAAGCTCAGTGGAAGGGGTGAAACACATCTGACTTTCCTGCAAAAGACCGGAGTTTGTGCCCCATCACGGACCAATTAACACTTCTTTTCATTAACCTTAAACACTGCTTTCACTAACTGTTTCCCCTACCTAACCCAGTAGATTTATTGTCTCATCTTCACCCTACAACATTAGTTCATTGCCATAACCATAGTCTATCCTTAACCTATTCCATACATCGGTGCCATGGGCAGTAATTTAACAAAGTGAGAATTTTAAAAAGCGTTGGACTTAAAAATGTTGTCATTGAATGTGATGTGTTTTAGGAATCGTCTCAATACTGGCATTCCTCTCTGGCATTAGAGTTGAGTTACCACTTAGTGAGAACATTTTTTTTTTCTTTTTTCACTTAAGTGAATCCTTTAAACTCTTGAACATCCACACCTACCCCTACCAGGCTCTAGCGGGGAAAACGGTCTCACAGCTGCTAAACTCATCGTCAGGGGAGTTAGTCTCCTTCTGAGCATCCTCTGACATCCCACCAGGTCAGGCCCGGACACTTCCTTCCATTCTTCCTTTGATGACCACTACACTGACACATGAATGAGCTCACTACCAGCCACGCTCGCACTTGTGGCACAACGTTAACTCTCGACTGGATTAATGGGGCTCCCAATAAAAAGATGCATTCATGTTTGTTGCCATGAACAAAAATAATAAATACTTCAATTAATTATGTTGAGTTCTTCAACGTCTAGAAATTCCAGCGCTGAGAGTCGGCCAGGAATCTCTGCGACTGCAATTAAATGCCTCCACAAAAGGAGGTCAGCCTGAGTGAGTGGAGAGTTATATTTCCAGTGGGGTGTAATGATAATTGTGTTTATTGTGCATTCCTTGGCTAACAGCCTAATGAATTTTCCATCTCGCTATTTCAGAGGCACTGCGACTCAAGAAACAATATTGATGAAAGCAGAAAACTGCATAGCTGTACAAGCAAATAGTCTTGTTTTCCTTCCATCTTCCAAACTGGGTCTGTGATTGTTTGGATCGCATCTGGTCCTGTTAATGCTTTAAACACGTGAACACTAAATGACTACAAGAAATTGAGGCTAAAAATCCTCCCATCTGGATTTACATTTGATTCATTTAATAGTATTTTAGTCTAATTTTTCCTTGGCTGGAGAACAAGAACTGAAATGGTAAACTTGTAAGTTGCTCCGGCGGTCCCGGCTCTAACAGGATGGTGTGTGTTCATACCACACCCTGTCATTCAGTTGTCAGTGGCTCTGTTACAACCACACGTTCCTTCACACACACATATCTAGCACGCGCACCTATGAACAGCCAAATGTGTGTATTTCAAGTATTTAAACTTCAGACCTACTGAATATATAACATGTGAATCTTGTGATCGCAGCAGTTAGACCCTGTGACTCGAGACAATCTTCACATTGTCAAATAAGAGCTTTTTTACAGTAATAGAGAAACATTTTCTGGTGTAATAGTTATTTAAAAATACTAACCTAACCAAATGACCATTTGTAAATGCTAATTAATGCTTTTAATTCATCAGCTTAAGGGTAATAAAGCAACTGCAAAGAATTCGTGACTCATATTCTGGAAATGTATACTGTATCTAAAATAGACAGCACACCCAAAGCATGTGAGGGAAATACAGCATGTCATAGTAGTCTGATGTAATATTACACAAGATTTAGAAGGAGCCTCAAGTTAAATTTGTTTGACAGACTCTACAACAATCAGATTGAGTTTACTTCCAGCTATTCTCACTGGTGGGACTCTGCACCTGTTAGCCCTCTGCCCACCTCCTCTCTGCATCCATTGTGTGATCTCCTCCACCACGGTACGGTGCAGTACAGCAGGTAGACCCTCTACCCACAGAGACAGGATCCAGATCAATCCCTGGTCCAGGAACTCACCTTTCAGGAGCTTCCTCCAGGGTTGGTCCCACTTGCCACACGCCAGTTACCAAACCAGATTTGGATCTTATTTGTCCCCTTTACAACACCTTGTTTTCAGTTTCCACCAGTGACACCAAAGAGGAAGAATGCTGCTATTCCATCTAAGTGCTCACAGAGCAGGCTTGACTAAGAGAGCACAGGAGAGAGGAGAGGAGAGAGGGAGGAGAGCGAAAAGACAGAGAGGGCTGGTGTCCTATTACACTCTCTCCACTGAAGTCCCCCTCCCCCTTCCCCTCCTCCTCACCCCTCCCTTTCCCCTTCCCTCCGTCTGTTAACTAGACAGCAAACTTTAACATGTACAGCTCAACACATCACAGAGGGGGGGGGGAGTATCCCTCACATGGAGAGGGTGAAGCTGGAAAAGGTCAGACACATTCAGGACAAAAGCTGCTTTTCATCTGTGGATGATCAAATAGCCCTTACAAAAATATAAAATCTGAATATGAAAAATGTCACATTTTCCATTGTTATCCGCATATTAAGTATAAACGTATCCACATTAATTAGTTCAGTTTTATTTATATAGCAACGTTTAAAAAAAACAACATAGTTGACCAAAGTGCTTATCAAATCTATCCAATAGTTCAGTCTGGACCAAAGTAGTGACATGGTAACGATGCTGAAAACAGTTGACTTATTCCATTTTCCTTTGCTGACGCATTCTTTCCTAAACTGCCTTCACCATTCAGTATATTAAATATCCTCCTTTGAGTAATCTTGATTTCGTCATCATAATAGATGGTGAAGTAAAGTAATAACACAGGACATTTTTTATCCAATGTGGTCAGCCATAAAAAAAAAAAAAAATGTTGAGGATGCTTTTGGTAAGAGAAGCACGCTCCGTTTCAAACCAGGAGCAAAAAAAAAAAAAAAAAAAAAAGTTAGCTTGTAAGTTTAGAGTTAACACAATCATAGGGGAAAAGCTTGCTCAGCACAGGGACCTTAAAATGGCATGTTGAAGGTCCAAGCCATGCCAAATTCTGCATCAACACTAACACTTATCCCAGGACAGATTTGTAGCAACACAAGCCCAAAACCAGCGGAGTCATGAGTCAGGAAAGACTTGGGTGCATTAGCCACTAGCAACATGTATTGTATTTAACTACTTCCATACTGAGCTCCAGAGAGAGAATCTATGCTCCGTTTGCATTTTCGTGAATGGATGCATTTGGGTTGTCACTTTACTGCTGGTATGAGCCAGGATCTGAAGGATTCTACACGTTGGCTTTGAGGTAGAATTAGAGTGTATTGCTAAAATCACCACTCAGGAAAGAAAGGAAAAAGGAGTAAATCAGCCAGGTCTCTGATGAAAGCGTCTGACACGCAGAGAAAGTGAAATGGGGGAGGAAAGACGGGAATTGCTGGTGGCTGAGACAGGAGGAAATAATTACCCTTCTCCCTGACAATGGAAGCTGATTTATGCCTCTCCAATTAAAGTGTCAGGATAGCCCACCAGAGCCATGCAGGTTTTTCATCGGGGCGGATTGGACGCTTATCATTGGTGGAGAAGAAGAAGAAGAATGGAAAGAGGTGGGTGAGAGCAAAACAGAAATGAGGCGTTTACTATCCCCACGACAGAGCTTCAGCAGTGAATTAACTTAATGAGCATGATGTGCAAAAGAGAGCGTGACTGGTGAGGTAGGTGTAATGTCTGACAGGAGACATGATAATAGGGAACTATAGCTTACCGTACCGTAATTCATAAAAAATGGTTTGTGACCAGAAAAACAGTCTGGTCACGCAACATCTCTGTTACACAATTCGCAGGAAGCAAGGCTTAAGGTGTTGGCGGGTGAAACACACATACACACACACACACACACACACACACACACACACACACACACACACACACACACACACACAAACAACCTGTCCCTTATTAGCACTGCAGATGTTCCACATTTGTCACACTGACGCAAAATGTGCAGGCCAAGGTCAGGTGGAGGTGACGCCCTCCCGTGATGCCCGCCATATCACAGTTACTGTCTGCACTTGGTAAGAGCACAGGCTTCACCTGTAGCATGCTAATGCACTAATGCACTATCACCAATGCTGTAGTATTTTACTATAGGTCACTGCTAACATTTATTTTATGGTCTTGCTCATTCCTGTACACCCAAGACTGTGAGAAACATGATCAGCTCAACACAGGAAATCCATGTATTTCCTCCAAACACTGAACAACCAGGACATCTCATAAGAAAAGTGTTCTTCTGTAGTTTGCATGTTTCTTTGCTGACCTCGTTTGGATAGATAGTTTCCCAAAATTGGTGGGAAAATGATCACAGGCATTTGAAGCTTCGGTGAAGTTGCAACTAATTATTTTATTCAACAACAAATCTAATTAAATCTATTGTCAGAATTGTACTTATTTAGACTATTAAATGTCAGAAAATAGCCAAAAATCACAATTATTCAGAGCACAAGGCGATGTCCTCTTTAGAATCATATAAAACTGGAAAAAGCAAAAAAAGACATCCCAATTAGCTGGTTGACAATTGCTTGATAATAACTATTGAAATATCAAGGAGACTAGTAGCTTGTCATTTTCCAGCCTAATGCGTGATTGCGTGAACATCTAACTAATTGTTGTGCTGCACATATTGTTTCTAGGATTTTTTGCCATCAGGGCCGCTGAGATGATTTTACACATTTATTCCATCTCTGCAGCCAGTGCATACTTGTGGCTGACACTTCTGTAAGCCTGTGAAAGTGTAGAAATACAAAAAGGCAGAGACATGACTAATGGGATTGCTAATTATCTTGCATGGCACCAAAGGGCAGATCTGATTAATGCTAAAGCGGAATAAGCTCCGCCCTTCACTTTCAACCGTTCGCTCTGAGAGATTAATCGAGAGGTTTAGCCAAAAAGAGGTGAGGAATTCTGCCAGAGTCACGCTCCTTGTCAAAACAGCTTGAGAGAAATCTCCCTGCACCTCTTTCTCAGTGTCTGAAGTGATCAGCTGGAATCCACACATTACTGTAAAAGCTGTGTGCTACACTGCTCTCTAATGTGGAGTGACTGCGGCTAAAAAATGAGAGTGACTTTCTCTGTGAGAGGGTCATTTCCATAATACGAGGACATCAGCAGTGCACAATATCACGCTGTCCACTCATTTTTGTTCCAATGGAACACAACCAGACCCACATGTTGTTGCTGTCAGGCATTGACCCAGTTTTTGAGGGTGTAAGACGGCGTTTCAGAGTAGGGACCAACAACAGCATAATACCGCAAAAAAGGCCGCAATCTCCTGATCTTCTTTTCCTGACTAACAACCAATCCTTTTTACTTCTACAACTTTCCAGACCCAGTTGTAGGCCTAAAATTTAACATATTGCCTTTCTTACATTTGTCTAAGTTTATGTGTAGCTGATGAACAACATTTGTTGTTGCATGATCTACAAAGTCGTTTACTGAAAAGCAGCTTGTCCATACACTGTACATCAGACATTATGGTTGCATGTCAGTTTGTAACAAAGTGGGAATCATCTTACTATCCAACATGTCATAGCCATGAAGCTGGCGAAGCTAAGGCTGTGGAGGAAAAAGTTTATTTTGCATTATGATCCTTGACAACAG
>NC_045755.1:15203599-15203692 GCF_008692095.1 Etheostoma spectabile | reverse complement strand
CACTTGTATAACTTGTTGATTCACTGTTGTATAACTATTATTGTTGGTTTGTGTTACATTTATCAATTGTATGTGTTTCATTTATCAACTGTA
>NC_045755.1:15203137-15203589 GCF_008692095.1 Etheostoma spectabile | reverse complement strand
TTGGTGTTTCATTTATCAATTATATAACCTGTTTTGATCACACATCAAGCTCATGTTTTGAGAACGGCTTTCCATCGGGCTCATGTTTTGAGAGTGGGCGCTCCTGTTCTGGAAACATGGTTTCGAGGCAGGTGCGCCGGCTCAACCAGGGATCGGCTGAGAGCGAGGATTGGCCCCCCGCTCACACACGATCCCTGTTTGTTAAAAGATAAAAAGACGGAGAATCCCTCGGTCGACAGAGCCTGCTGTGAGTCGCGTACGAGACGTCCAGCAACGTTGATGCGGGCCCTGCCGGGACTGAACGGCTCTCAGTCCTGTTCAAGGTAAGGGTCTGAAAGTAGCGTATAATATCACGTATTGAAGGCATGTGCATGCCGTTTGCTTTGCTGTATTCTGTGGGGAATAAAATGACACATTATTCTAGCAGGTACGGCCTCTGAGTGTTTGTTTGC
>NC_045755.1:15199577-15203127 GCF_008692095.1 Etheostoma spectabile | reverse complement strand
TCACTTTGCATTCAGTGTCTGTAAAGTAGGGTTTACTTTGCAATGTTTATTGACAGTGTGAGTCTGTTGCTCACAGCTGTACTGTATTCTGTGGCAAGGTAAAGGGACAGTCCATCCTGGCAGAAACAGTGTTTGTGGTTATTGACAGTGTGAGTCTGTTGCTCACAGCTGTACTGTATTCTGTGGCGAGGTAAAGGGACAGTCCATCCTGGCAGAAACAGTGTTTTGAGATTATCTGCTTACAGCCGACCACCCCGCGATCCTGTATAAAGCCACAAGATTCCATATTCCATAACCTAACATACCATACAATGCAGAGCGACCTGTGGAGAATGTAAGCTCATGGTTGTTTTGCTTGCCCGGTCCTCCACTGACGGTTAGCATAGCAGCGTTAGCTAGCACTTGTCAAGATCACTTCACCGGCTGTTTCTCAATTTTTTTGCATAGAAATCCCTTCGTGATCAAACAGCAGCTTTGCATCACTTATAGTCAAAACCACCCACATATCAACACAGGTAAAACAATTAAAGCAGCCAAGTCAGTCAGAAATATTACATTTAAAAGTAACATTTAAGATATATAGGAACTAGTAATGTACTGTATAGTAACTCTAGACCTTACATTCAGGCAAGCGTTGGACGCTCTGGGCTGGAAGTAAAACCAATACAAAGAAAGAAATCCTCTGTTCCCCCCTTCCCTAAGTCCCACCTGGTATAGTCCTGATGGCCTGGACAATCAGGAAAATTGCCAGCACCTGGTGGAGCACATGTTAATGAACACTTTCTTCCAGTTTTATTGTTACAGTCAGTGGCTGGTGACCATCACAACCAGCTCACCACGGCAACATGATGTATGTCCACAGCAAGTGCCCCAACATGTCTGCGGTTTTTGTGAAAATTAAATTCCAGGCCCTTTTTAAGATTGTGGGCGTGTATACACACGTTAACATGCATACATTGATCTGCATTCCTGTTGTAAACCTTTGCATACCTAAGTTTTTAAATGTTTCTTTTATGTAGACCAGAGACAGGTGAGAGAATGCAATCTTGATTTGACTACACTTCAATACAAGAAATGGCAACAAAAATTAGGAAAAGTGAATTTGAGTTCTTTGAAACCAACACATATTGTCAGATATAAAACTAAGAAACAGGCAGCACTGTGCCATTGTCTTTAGCAGAAAGGAAGAGCATACTTCTACATGATTTTGTGCCACTTTCCAATACAACATTGAGTGCTCCATGAAATGGCCGTTGAGGAGCCCATCTGTCCCTGTTCCACCTGACTATACTGGTGATCTGTGTCTCCTTTACCATCATTGCACATCATTTCCTGTCTTCCACATGTCCACCTCAGTGGGTTGGAGGGGCATAATAAATCAAATTAAAAGTTCTCTACTTGAGGCATTACCTTCCACCTTCCACAGGGGAACTAATGGAATCTGGTTGTGATTTACCCCACTTCCTGCTTCTTGTGTAGCTGCTGTACTGCATGTGATACAGTGAGCTCCACACTTACATCTGAACAGATTTAATAGAGAAAGCCATCCACAAGTTTATTGGTCTGTCTAATAAACATAATGAACTTACACATTAAACAGTAAATGGTACAGTAGTTGTGGTTTTCAGAGGCAGCTATACAAGCCTTGACTGGGATGTACTGTATGACGTTTTCTGTTTTTTTAGCAATTTTCCAGATATCAAGAGCTCCATATCAGAACAGAGCAGTGTTCTGTGTTAATCATTTCTTGATGCATGCTTCTGATTTTCTGATACACATTTTAATGCTTTAAAAGACACTTATCCGTCTTTAGGGATCAGCAAGATTACTTCCAGAAGATGACATCTAGTCTCTTAAATTTATGTTTAGGTTTTCCCTCAAGTAGCTTTCAATTTTCTTCAGACTGTTTCACAGTGACATATGTGTAGTCCACATCTGTTTGTTACAATGCTTGTTTGGAGTTATGTCATGCCTGCATGAAGTGAAATTATTCAAATGCATGATTAAATCACAAAGCTGTCCTAGGTAACTTGGCGATAACTTTGGATTGTTGAAAGAAGTTGAAAATCAAGTTAATTGGGATTAAATAATAGACCTACTGGTGGTTCTGGGGAATATTTTCATTTTAACTTAGTAAACCTGAATAAGTGGGTAACTCGCCCAAGGGTGTGGATTGTCGTCCATCATCCAGACTTTGTCAGATAAATTAAAGAATATACAAAACAAATGTGAAAAAATGTGCTGTGATTATGAACCAGTGTGAACATAGGTGGATTTTGAGAGAATGGGCCTCTGGGCACAGTAAAAGGCCTACCCCCTTTCCTATAGTTAACACATACTTTATAATTGTTTGGCATCTTTTTGTTGTTTGGTGTCTGTTTGTAGAAGTCATGCATCTCTTTGTGGTCATTTTTAGTGTTTGTGTAGTTGTTTTGTCCTTTTCATTAGTTGAGAGTCCCATTGTAGCTCTTTGCAGCTGTTTTGCATCTCTTTTAGTTGTTTTGCCAGGGGGCCCCTGACACTTTGGGCCCCTTGGCCTGCACCCGGTAGACCCATTCAGTAATCCACCCATGACTGTGAATAGAGAGTATTCAATGTAAAATACAATAGGTTGCTAAAATGAAGCCCTGGTTTCATGGGGCAGCATAAATTAAAACATGAAACACAGCAGATTTTTGACAAAATGGCTTTTCAAAAAGCTGGACAACATTCAGATGAATAACACAATAACATGCCTGGGTGACAAAGAGTTTTTTAGTAACAGTGTAATGACAAGACTAGGTATGTGAATATTTGGCTCCTAGTTTGGATGATCACTTTGGGATTTGATAAGATGAGACAATCGGCCCCAGAGACTCTGATTTTTGGACCGAGTGGATGTATTCAGAATGAGTGACAGCTGTTGGGAGGAAAGTCCTGGAAGCAGATCCTGGAAAAATGGGCTGTCTGGAGGGAGGAGTGGTCTTAAGAATGATAGGTTTGCGAGAGCTGTTGGCCACTAAGCTGGCCACTAGTGTTGGGGATTCCACGCTGGAAGCAACTGGTGGCCAGAGAAATTTCTTGTTTGGGAGGCTGACAGTGTAGTGTTGGATACCATTGAGGTGGCTCAACATCTGTTGTTTGACATAGTCTCTGAAGTTAAGAGCAGGTCTGAAGATGAGGGCTGAGACAAGAGCTTAGAAGGGACTAAGTGAAGAGGGGATCTTTAAGAAGAGAGCAGTGACAATGCCCTGCTTAAATCTGGGAAGAAAAATTGTCTACAGGGAGTAATGTGAGATACAGAGCAATTGGCAAGCTGAGACAATGAAGTCCAGATTGTCACTCGAGGAAGCTGGTTCTTGCCAGGTGATTTTGGAAGACATAAGGGGCTGGCATTTAATAATAATAATCCCTCAAGGGGAAATTACAATGTTTTCACTCTGTTGTTATTGCACACACATGCTCAGTTCCTATACATGCACTAATGGAGAGATGTCAGAGTAAGGGGGCTGCTCATGGAAAGATGCCCTGAGCAGTTAGCTGCCTTGTTCAAGAGCACCTTGGCAGTGCC
>NC_045755.1:15189484-15199567 GCF_008692095.1 Etheostoma spectabile | reverse complement strand
GTGAACTGGCACCTCTCCAGCTACCAATCCACCACCATCTTTTGGTCCATATGGGGACTTGAACCATTGACCATTTTTTCAGATCTGCCCAGAAAGGAAATGGGTTCTTCCTTGGTCCATGCTGCACTCTTCCACCAAGTTTCATGAAAATTGAGTCAATAGTTTTTTCTTTATCCGGCTGACAAACAACCTTTTTGGTGGCGGTAATGAGAAGTTACTTCACCAAAGGATAATGTCGTGGTCAGAAAAGAGGAAGCCGTTGACCTCTGTTTTTTGGAAGCCCCAAAGGTTAGCTGAAAGTGCATGTGCAGAAGATAGTTATTCTGTAGGTCCTGAGGTTACACCTGGGCCATCAGCAGATTGTCAAATCAAGTCAAGATTGACGACTTGACCTCCTTGATGTAGAAAAAGACAGAAACTCCATGTTGTTATAATGGCTGTTAAGGCCTTTCAGGATTTCTTGAGCAAAGAGATGAAATGAGGAAAAAGCTTTGGAATCAGCGAAATGAGGTCCAGCAGCTCTGCGATGAATTTGGTTACTGTATCTACACATCCACTCTGGGTTAAAAAACAAAAACTCACCCAGTCTAACTTGAGAAAATGTAGATTGATTATACATATGTTTCTGGTAGATTTTTTTGTATGTATGTAAGTGTGGAGTGGGGTTATCTCCACATCTATGAACTCATTCTCTACCGTTCTTGGTAGAACGGTTGCCTGCCAATCGGAAGGTTGGTGGTTCGATCCCCACCCCTGCAGTCATTGTCGAAGTGTCCTTGGGCAAGACACTGAACCCCGAGTTGCCCCCGATGCTGCACATTGGAGTGTGAATATGTGTGAATGTTTATCTGATGAGTGGCACCTTGTACGGCAGCCCTGGCCACAGTGTATGAATGTGTGTGAATGGTGAATGTTTCCTGTAGATGTAAAAGCGCTTTGAGCAGTTGTTAAGACTGGAAAAGCGCTATATAAATTTACATTTACATTTAGTTCTCCATGTCCCTCCAAGCTTCTCATCCTGAAAGACTACCATTCTCAGTGCAAACACATTTTACACCACGCAGATGCTATCAGCTAAATAAGTTGTTTTATTGATGAGCATGCCAGAGAGACAAAGACACACTTAAAGACTGAGCAGCATAAGATGTTGCATCATGCACTGCACAAAATACTTCCTCCCGTCTTGCTACATTGTCATTCAACATCATCATCACAAATCCATTTTGGCCTGTCAGCTACAGCTCATTAACTTGCCATGCCAGGTCCCATCTCGTTTCTGCTCCTTCTGCTGCATTTTATTGAATTCTATCCCTCATTGTCACTGTCTTTTCTTTTTTTCAGACATGCACCCTACAACTGCAAATTGTCGGGATGCAAAACATGCCTGCCTTCTGTCTTGAACTCGAGTAAACAGAAAGCGAGCACAAAAGATCGTGCTTGGAAACCTAATAATGGGTAAATCTAATATGTACCTTACTGTTTAACCTTCCAAAATAACTTGGAGCAAAAATCAGCTGATAGAAAGTGTTTTTCTTATCAGTTGATTTTCCTTTCTCACATGTCAGGAACGTGTTGGTTTAACCTCCAGTTAAACTCTCAGATCAGTAGTGTGGCTGATTGACTCAAACTTAGATAAGATCCACAGTGATCAGTTTAACAGTGAACACCCTCGGTGATTGACACTGATGAGATACTACATATCATTCGGAGACAATCCTGTAAAGGTAAAGCCTGTTGCAACAAGCAGATTCTTCCCAGCACATTTTATCATTATTTAAAAGACTTAAGCGAATATGGAGACAGGATGGAAAAAGAGATAAAAGTCTTTATCTGCATTCCTGTAATTTGACTGTCACTGTGGATCACTGCTGTGACTTCAAATCTCCATGCAGCGCCTCCACAAGGAATTTCAATCAGGTGGAGAGGGGATTCTCCCTTGGGAGTTTCCTTTCAATCGGCTGAGAGCTACAAGGTCACTTACTAGTTGCCATTGTGTTCAATGCAGAATATGTATTCTGTGGGCATTTCGAGCTTTAAGAAAGATCATGTCAGCGCATTTCTGGAGGGTCACGATTGTCGGATTGAGCCTTCATTGAAGGTTAGGGGTCACCTGTTTATCATGGTCCTGGTGTCAATCACAGGCTGACCTCTCGGATCGAGTCGAGAAATGGAGAAGATGCAGATTTTCTGCTGTCGCTGTAATTCCTTCTAGACAAAACACAGGAGGGGTACTAGGGAAGTAAATCAAGGAACCTGAAAAGAGTACTCCATCGATTTAGCATTACACTCCTGATTAGATTCAACTCCTGTGACATTGTTGGGCTCAAGATGTGCAGTTCAAAGAAGTATAAAAATCGACACAGCTGAGGGAGAGATGTCTTTGTTATTCCACACATTCTTCTTCTTTGTCAAAACCTGGTGCCTAAAATTCCCACAATACAACTCGGCGACTGACAGTTCAGTCAGAGTTCTGGTAAACACTTACCCACATACAAACTCATCTCACATTGAGATTTTTTTTTTCTCCAAAAATTCCCTCTAAATCTGCTGATCACAGATACGTTAGCTCATATATATTATGTATAATATTGTCATGGGTAGTTTGACTGATTCACAGGCTTCACAGTTTCTAATCTCAGTTACTGCAATTAAATTAAACTCTTCTTTTTATCTTTAGCTGAATTATGATCTCAACACAGTTATACTTGGAGAGCACAGACCTCTGCCAAGGCCATTCCCTATCATGCAATGTTAACCAAAGCAAAAAACTATGTGCCCAAAATGTTATGGGTTCTTCCTTGGAGGATGCAAAACCCTTCCCAATTTCATGAAAATCCGAAATCCAGCTGAGGGACTGGCTTGGTAGTACTATGAGAGCATCTGGAAGTCTTGCATAAGAGATAGCCAAACAAAAAGTGACATGTCCACAGAGTGTTTAAGCTAAAGGGAGCTAACCTCATCCATCTCAGACAATGTAAACACCTGAAGTTCCCTAAAGGTTCCTTTTCACAATCATTTTAAACACCAGCGCACGGCTAAATGGGAAACGTTGCAACAATAATGGCATTGTTTAAGTGTAATGATGGATGGATACTACTATGCATTAACGGGCAAAAATAAACCCCTCTATTGTTGCTGTTTACTACTATCTCTTGGTGCATCTCTTAGAGATTTTTTTTAATTCAGAGGTGAGTACTTTGCCTCAGAAACTCAAAGAATATACAACCTCCTTAGGTTGAGAACCAGGGTCTGTCTCGAAGCACATGGCTCAACTGCCATCAATGTCTATGTATCAGCAGATTGTTCGGATTCACAGAAGCCGCAGCCCCCACACGTTACCTGTATTATGAACAGATGTGCCAGGAGCTGCAGCCCCTGATCCAGCGACGCATGTCGAATGGCTAAATTTCACCAAAGGCCAAGGGTCAAGTCGTATCCCTTACCCGACCCTGGTATTAGACACAGATGCATGATGTCAGTTCCCATGTGTTGGGACTGGAAGGTGACTGCAAACCCTTTGACACGCCTTCGACTTTCCTACAGAGCTAAAATCCCAGCAACCACTGCACCATGAACCGTGAACTTTCCGTTCCCATGTACCAACCTCAAATTATCTAGTCCCAGAGGACCTGAGTGCTTTCTTCAATTCACCTTCACCCGCCATTCCCCTCCACCAACCAGCCCCCAGACACCCACCAAAGCCATTCACCTGTGGAAGGAAGCACATCGTACAACGAAAGGTTCAAATTATGTGTCAGCTTGTAGGTCAGAGTTTCAGTGTGTCCTGGCCTTGTAACTCCTGGTGCACAGCCTTTTTTTTTTTTTTACATCATTTATTGAACACTACACAGATCTTCAACTTCCTGAATACTCTCCTAAAAAATGCATCCCTTTTGTTCACTGTGAAATGGAAGAACCAGTTCAGCAACTACTGGTATTTTGCTCCAGCTCAGAAGGATGACATTTGTTTTCATTTAGCAGAGATGCTCAAAAGTCTCTGAACTAGAGTCCAAGTCAGAGGTCTCTGAGCTAGAGTCCACATAATTTGCATACAGCACTTTTTTTGTTTGGGCCTCAACATGTTTGTTGTCCTCTCTCATGTGTAGCCCCATGCAGAAGAAATCGTTTATGTATCACGTGTCACGTGTTACGTGTTAGGTAGGTTGTAGGTTACAGGTTACGGTCAGCTCATTAGACATTTACTAAAAATAAAGATTGTTCACAAGTCCTGCATCTTGAGTCTCAAGTCAAGTCTGAAGTCATTGTATGTGCAAAATAAGTGTGACTCGGGTTCAACTCTCATACTCAAGGTCCCATTCAGCAGGTGTTAAAGTTAACAATGTTATCTGTGTCATTACCGCATCAAAGCTGATTTCATGCGTCTGTTTTTACATTTGAAACACAATGAGGCTCCACTAAATGCAATGCGTTGCCAGAGTCTTTCCAAAAAATGTTGGCTTGTTTTAAATTTTATTATAACGATATGGTTTTGCTTTACGTCCACATTAGTCTCAGTATGCAAGCAAACACTGTTCATGTATCTCAACAATTCCACTTTTCAAAAATGCCTCTAACAACTATTTGTGTGTTTCCACTTTGAAGACATCATTTTTTTTATAGATTCACATGATTAACAACATCATGTTTACTCATGACTTTGTTTTATGACCTTGTGACTGATTTCAACAGACTCAGCCTACAAGACTTGCATCCCCATAAAGTATAAATTCATGTGAAAAAAAGGATCATTTATCAGATTAGAGTGCCTGGATGGCAGCAGCAGGGCGGGTGTATTGGCCCTGTGTCACCCATCACTTATAAATTGGAGCTTGTGTAAACTTCCTGCTGTTTTATGTGGTTCCTGAGGTCAGGGGTCAACTGACGAGCGTGACAAATCACAAGACAAATCAACGTCTAAAAGCATTTTGTCATTGGCATACTGGAATTCGATTAACTTTACTTCATTATAAAGAGCCTCGATTGGTCCTGTCGTTACTCATTTTGATGAATGATGTTTTTAACAGTTAGCTTACATATACACTGCAGGGAATGCATTAGCGGAAAGTACAAACACTTTGTGACTGTACTCAGATATTTTTACTTTACTATTTATTTTTGTGCCAACTTTTTACTTCTTACATTTTAACACAAATATTGGTACTTTCTACTTCTTACATTTTACAAAATTGGCTCATTACTTTAGTTTCAAATAATTTCAGTGGAGTTACCATCAATATCAAATTCAGTCTGATGGGAATGTACGTTGCACCTGACACACCATGATTGAAAATGAAGAAAACAGACATCCCAGACAATTATTTAGACAAGCAGCAAGAAATTACCAATCATCCTTGTTGAGATGTTGGAGATAGTAGGCATCAAGAACAACTCCTGGTTAATGTGCTGCGGAACTCTAAAAGTATGGGGAACTTCTCAATTACTGTTTGTTTAGGAAGTCACATTTTATCAGTTATTGTTTTCCAGAAGCCTTATTTGAACACACACACACACACACAAACGTGCAGATTCCTTTAAATGTTAAGGGGAAGATTAAAACAGAGAAACTGGGAATTTTTACAGAATCACAATTGAATTCATATCTTGCTTCTCAGTCAGAATATTATTAACCAGGAGTCCCAGTCTCTGTCACCATAATCATCACATGTGAAGTTTTAGGCCTATTGGCAGACATCCATTTAAAACGTGGGCAATGGAAAATAAAGAGCCTTTTTCCATGCCCGCTGAAGTTTCTCAGCTTGCACTCTAGTAACATTGGTGTAGTCCCGGTTGCCTTACATAAAAAATGGTTGTCATCCGCATGGCTACTTTTACTTTTATAGTTTAGGTACTGTGAGTCTGTACTTTGTTACTTTTACTTGAGTAAATAACTTAAATCAGTACTTCTACTTTTACCAGAGTATTTAACACAAGGATCTGTACTTCTACTTGAGTATGGGACGTGAGTAGTTTTGCAAACTCTGCTGGCGTGTGCGGAGTAGGACCCAGACGGTTACAATGCAGGCTGACTGGTTTAATACAGTGCTTTATTGCAGCATAGACCGTAAATATAGGCCATCCATCCTTGGTTTAAAATGTGTAAATAGGCCATTGTTTGCTGGCAGTATCACAACACAAAGCTGAACATGTGATATGGTGTTCACATTTAAACACAGAATCCAGTGGTGCTTTTTTGTCAATGCAGAGAAATGGCTGACACTTGGCTGTGGGTTGGTGAAAGGTGGATGATGGATGATTTTGTCTTAACAAATGTATATCTAAAGAAAATGTCACCGATCTGAATAGCATTGAGCAATCAATAGCAAATTAGGTTAAATTCATCTTGAGTGACATAATTAATGCATACACAATCTGCACTTCATTTTCTCTTTACTTAACAGGATTGAACTCTGTAAATTTGCATAAAAAAACAATATATCAAACTTTCAGGCTAAACATTCAATGTGACCAAAATATTGGTTTGGAAGGAAAAGAGAGTCACATGCCTGAAGGGTGGGGTTGTATAACCTTGGAAAGGGGCGTGGTCAGGGTCATGATTGACAGTCCATGTAATGATGCAGGTGAAGTGGAGACTTGTCATTTAGCGCAATCAATGCAGCTTTAATTTATCTTGGTCTCATCTGCAATGTTAACGAACATTAACTCAATCCTTTCTTTTCCAATGAGGCTGGACTGATTTTAACAAAGCAACAAAAACGTAATGCAGGTGGCTGACATGCTTTATTAACATGGCTCATTGCTTTAGTACTCATTATTTATTTGTGCTTACATTTCAATCTGGGAGCCCCTAAAGACAAAGCCAGTCAAACCCTGAGTTACACACTGGTTGAGGCTCAGACAGGTTAATCAATACGCTCTGGATTTGTGGTAAAAGGGTGTCATCTGTATAACTGCCACCTTTATTTATCATTAATGCTTTGCTTGCTAAAACTGGACAGGGCTTTTAAATACAAGTGTAAGTGTAAAAGGAAAAGCTAAAACATGTCCAACTCTTTTTCCTTTCTATCCGGTTAGATAAGAAATGTATTTTCTGGTGCTCCAGTATCATTTTGAGTTTCAGTTGTTTCCTCTGCCAGAGTGGTACTGCAGTCTTAAGGCAATGTCGCATTTTTAGCAGCTGAGTATAATCGTTGGGAATCAAATTTTCCACTGTCTTTTTCCGTTCTCATTTGAATCACTCACGCTGCTGAGTGTAATACCTTCTCAGCTTGAAACTGGAATCGGACAGAGAGAAGATTATATTATGGCTATGACTTAAGTCATATGGAGGTTTCTGTTTGTCCAAGGTTAGACCTGCTCAGTCACAAGGAAGAGGCTCATTACGGCAATCAGGCCATCATGAGGATTATAAACATATGTGATCAAGAAGCAACGTGAGGGTATCATTTGGAGCTTGGAGGTTATTTAAAACTTTGGAATGAACAAACACACCATTACACCCATCATCGATTAACTATCAGTTTTTTTCATTTCAGCACCAATTGTTGCTTGCCAGTAGAAGACAAACAACTAAAGTATGGAATGTCCTCAGTCTGAGATGCAGCCCCTCCCATTCTCTATTTCACTTTGAGTTGCTTTTTGTGCTGTCTTCCACTCAACAATTCAATTACAACGAGGTCTGCGACCTGTCACTCCCCATTTTCTTGATTACTTCTGCAGGGTGAGTGACCCCCGACAGACGTCTAACATTCAAACAGGGACAACTTCAGCTCCGGATCAATAATCAAACCCAGTGCATGTCTACAGATCAAAAGAAATGTCCTGCCAACCCCCTACGGAGTTGCTCAAACTTTAAATAAATGGGGAGGAGGGCAGCAGAGAAGGGCCATTTAGAGACAGGATGTGTAATTAGTTTGACCCTGTGAGTGCCATGGGACTTTCTCCACCCCAAGTAGATGTATGTTGCTGATTAGCCAAGTGGATGATCAGGAATACACACAGGTAATTCCATTTAAGGCTCTCATTGATTGGGTCAGAATCAACCTGTGGACTCATTGTCCCATGGGGGCTGTGGGCGGACATCTTTGTCTGAGTTGTAGATTGGGTTGGACGTCCATCTGCCACAAGTGGGTCAATCCCTTCAGCAGGACAGCGGCCACTTTGTAGTGGCTGCTGTAATCACAGTCGCACTATGAGCCAAAGGTGTGTTTTGACTGTGAGTTTAAGATGGAGACATGAAAAAAGAGGAGAAAGCAATAGAACGAGACATGCAGTAAAAAAACACACACCAAAAATGATCAAAGTTTGGGGAGCATTTAAGGTTTAAAGTGGCTGTGCTGCCTTAATAGAACATTTTACCTTTGAAACATTATCACAAAGCTGACAGCTGCCTGCTACATGAAAATACATGTACTTACCAGCATTAAGCACTGGAATTTGATCAAATAAGTCTTGAGTCACATTATATTTCAATAATGCAGTCTGTAATTGGACTACTCTTTGAAGTGTAAATAAATACTATTAATGAATGCTTTTTGCACGTTTTTGGTAAAAGAAAAACAGCCGTTTTTATTTAAAGGGACCCCGCCATAATCATACTGTATTTACTATTACATAATTGCCCACAAGCGTATCTGTGGAGAGCAATAAAACCAGCTTACTTACATTTGCCAAGCACACACACACCAACAGAATAGAGCAAAGATATGGACTATATGCATATGGGTTGCAGTGGTCTAAAGTTGTGACAGCAGGACAGAAAACACATTCTTGAATCTCAAAGTGCATAGTTTAGGCTTGCAGAAACAGTAGCAGTAGGTAGTGCAGGGATATGATGATTTTCCCCCAGCCAACGTAAAACTAAATTTCATATGTGACCAGCGTAACATTATAATTTCTGAATGAGGATATATCCAATCTGGGTATTTATGAATGCACATTCAGATTCTATAATACTGACTAACGTAATTGACTGAGGTATTATTTACTGAGATCATTTTCTTTTAGGTCAAGACTGGCACAATCAATCTACATACAGTTGTATTGACATAACAGTGGTTGGCATACTAAGCCTCCCATGCACCATAATGAAGCTTATCAAAAAATAATGTAAATGAACTACATTCTTTATGAGGTCAATGCTGAAAACAAACCATCAAGTTTATGCTAATTATGTAGTCAGCTAACATAAGCAGTTGGGGTTTTGTTGTTTTTGTTTGTTTATATGCAAAGTATTCGTGGCCAACACAAATGAGAAGCATGTTCTGTATTTCATGTGTGGACCGCATAATCTGTAAAACCTGCTATGTGACTTTGGGTAACCCTGGCACCACAAGCAGACAAGGATTTCCTGGGTATAGTTGGCTGGATTTGGTGAGAGGACAGACGATAATACTGGAGGAATGCGTCCATATATATGATGGTATTTTGAAAGGAATGCCCACAAGCTACACATACCTCACATAATTAAACAGCAATTATAGATTATTTTGGAAGAAAGAATCCGACCTGTTCACTCACTGTGAAACTGAAGTTAAAAGGTCAGCAGATCTGAGATTGGAGTGGGGGTTTACAGTAAATGTCAGAGCGAGTGTCTGTCTGCTGTGTGGTGACTGAGTGGTGCTTTTGCTGTCTGAATTCCAAACTGAAAAGCATCTGCAGAGCAACTTTGTGACTATTTCTACATCTGTTTCTTCAAATTGGACTGCTGTACAGTAAAATGCAACTGGAGGCCAATGAATCATTGTTGTCTTTGTTTTCTATTATCTGTCACCCGTAAACATGTTTAGTTCCTTCTACAAGTTGTGAAGGTGCAAGGAATGGAAGCAGTGACATATTTGTAACACTGCAAGGTCAGGGTGAGGACAAAGACATTTGCCAGCACCGTTTATAATACCTCAAGAGTGTATACAAATGATACACAAATCAGATTGAGAAATGAAAGTGTAAGAAACGTTTATGAAAGTAAAGTTAACGGCCGGTATACGACTCCCATGACACCCATGACTCCCCTGAGTCCCATGGGCCCTGTTCTTCACAGTCAGTTTGAGACCAAACACAAGGGGCAAGCGGCCGCCATGGCACAAGTCTTCACACACACACACACACACACACACACACACACAC
>NC_045755.1:15185727-15189474 GCF_008692095.1 Etheostoma spectabile | reverse complement strand
ACACACACACACACACACACACACACACACACACTGCAATTGCATTTCACGGTTTGCTCTTTGAAAAACAAACACTGCTATTCCCCATTCTGATGCTTTGTTTCCTGAGCGTGTTGATGCTAAAACACAACGTCCATTAAAACCAAACTAAGATGGCCGCACTTAAAACAGTTCGCTGAGCCTCAGAGTCACTTAATGATCAATTATTCTCTAAACAGGAGTCATGTTGAGTTGAATTAATTTATAGTCAAGTATTTAACTCTCAGCCACCTTCTGCTGCTGGATCACTTACCATTGATCACAAGTTAAACGAAAGCATTGCTAAGTATCGACAAACAGATTTCTAAAAGAAAAGTCAAATGTTTTACTGGGATACCTAAATTTAGAGGGATTACTACCCACGAGTTGATCTCTCCTTGCTGGTTACTCATCACTCATACAGGCAGGATCCGGTTCCACGGAGTCCCGCCAGGGTCTATCTTTGGCCCATAGTTAGTTCAGAAATCTCTTTGAGGGTAAGTTTGCAAATTTAAAGAGCTATATCAGGAGGAAGTGGCTGTTTCTGTAGCACACAATCCTGCATATCAAGAGTGCTATGAAACTTTATATGAAAGTTTATGTCAAAAGCATGCTTGCTAATACAACTATACAGAGCTAACATGCAAGGATTCATTACAGAAAATACGGATGGCTTAGTGGTAGTGTGAGGAAGCATTGAGGATTAGGGTGATCGTGGTCAAGAAAAACTTTTAACTACAGCGATATAAGGTGTCATTGCCATAGCATTTTCTCAGAAAGCTGTGAATTTGATCAGGACAAGAGACAATAGATTGAATCAGCAGACAATGAGTTTGAGGGCAGCTTAAGACAATGTGCACTTGTAATACATCTGAAGCAAATCAAAATCAATATTCTGTAGTTGTCTTTTCTGTGTAATTTGCCACTGTTAATCCTATATGTCAAAGAGCTGTGTGGAGAACATGAGATGGAAAAAGACATTTGTCACGGCTACCATCTCCAGCAATGGTGACGAGTTAAAACGTGAATTTACGGCAGTCATGGCCCTCTGCCAAGTGGGTAAAATGCTGTTCAGTGCAAGAAGGACTCCTCCATGTTTATGCTGCAACTTGGTGAAAACTGCCAATTATGAAGCAACCCCTTTCACATTACACATCATAGTTTTATCTGTTTTAAAAGAGTAGTAGAATGGTATCAGATGATGAAATTGATACCACTTTCACATCTTTGTTCAATTTAAAGTTGGTGCCTGAAGAGGGTTAGATCAGCTTAAAGGTACCAAAAGCTGAGAGATGAAAATTACACAATGTTTTTAAAGATTAAACAAATAAAAAGCATAGATGTACTGTGTTATTTTTTGATCTTAGAGGTACTGGTAAAAAAGCTGGATCCCCTTATTTCCAGTTATTGGGCTCTGCTAAGCTAAACAGCTGCTGGCTGTAGCTTTGTATGTATACAGAGAGATATGACAGCGGAATTTATCTCATAGAATTCTCTGCAAGAAAGTGAATAAATGTATTTCACCGAAATGTTTAATTATTACTTTAATAAAAAAAGAATTGACTGGTACAGATTTAAAACAATCCTTATGCAGATCTCATCTCTATAGATACCTCTGGAGGCTGACTGAATGAAAATCCTTAGAGTCTGTGATGTAAGACAAAATATTGCCAAGAACATTACCCACACACAGCAGCATTATCTATCACTAATCGGCCGCCTGAGAGCGCTCCACCTGTGGCTGGACTGCACCATGCCAAATCAAGTCAGGCACCCTAGGAGCTGTGTTGAAGCACACATAGCACAACTCCCGTGTGAATCCTGCACCTCCTCATAACAATGTCGATTAGAATTTGGGAGGGTCACAGAGCATTATCCTCAATTCCATGGCCTGCCAACTTTTGCCCATTGCCTTATCAAATACTCAGTTATGCACAACAAATCAACTTGGTGGGAAAGCTGAAAGGAATCCCACAGCTGGGAAGGTTGTGATCGATGTCTTGGCTCCACTTGTGTGATATTAACAGCATAAATGAACAATATTTACAAAATGTTTTGACTATTTCTATAACACTTTCTTCCATTTTTGTATGTGTGCATTACGATTTACCCTATGGTGGTCTCTCAGCTGTTATGTTTTGTGAAATGCTGTGTTCATTTCTGTAAGACAGAGAAAGCAGGAGGCTGTTTGGAGCAGACTGCCTGCTCACACTGTGTAATTAGCTCTCTGACACAGCGAGGTATAACACTCCCTAACTAATGAATCCCACCTCCGTCTATCTGTATCCATCCATCAATCCATCCAACCCCTCAGCAGTTTCCCCTGCTGGCACGATCTCTTTTCGAGGCTCAGCTATTATACACACCACATTTGCCAAATTAAAATAAGAGGGCTGCAGAAATGACCGTGAGCTGTTTCTAGAGTTATGGTTTCATCCAATGAACAATACAAAGTTACAATGCTAAATCATCAGAAGTTGTACAATCCAAACATTTCAGACCATGCTGGGCAGTGTCAGTTAAACTGGTGTTAGCATTGCAAGAAAACTGCAAAACCACTCAAGACACTGGCATGACACTACAGGCACATGTTGTTGACTGCACTACTCAACATGCATGTCTTCTATCTGGAGTTTTGAGTCACAGCTTTCAGTTTGTGTTTTATTCCCACTTGAAATGACAGTGAATGTCTAGTAAGAAAGACCCCTGGAAACTACATTTTCCACATGAACGTATTGTATCAAAGGATCTTCAAACAAAAGAACATGCCCTGTATGGGCTGTTGTTGATTTTTCACAGAGGAATGTTTTTTAATGGTGTGGTCGGAACGTTTAATGCCTGAGATCAAGATCTTGAAATATTTTCTCATAATATCGGTTGAGACAATGCCAAGTTATACTGCAAGTCATCTGAGTGGCAGCCAGGGGAATAAGAGCCATTGAATTTGTCTGAGGTTTTATTATGGCAGGTTGCTGTGCACCCATCTTGTAAATGGATAAGGTATTGAGTTGTTTGGTGCAGAAAAGTAGTGTGCGTATATATGTGACACATTGTGATGTCTCATTGGTCCCTCTCTGGCAGCAGAGTGAGACTTGAGACATGAAAGTATGTCTGACAGCTGTGGGGGAAAACATATGCAGCTGATAAGCTTGAGTTAAAACAACTGGGTATTCAGCTGGAGGTGATCACAACATTTTTCTACCAGGAAAGACACATTCCAGTGTTGACAAGAATTCAGCTCTAATTAAGCTGCCTTAAACACAAACACACACACCAAAAAGAAGAAAAAAAATCAAATTAAAAATGCCACATTGTTGATTTATTTTGGTGTCTGGCAGCAGAGCACGTCTTGTGTCAGCATAACAAAAACATATTAATGACTTCAAGAGCTCTTAATAAAGCATGCATATGTGCAGAACATGGACTCAGGTCAGAGAATAAGAATAGAGTATCACTATTAGCACATGTTGTACTATTGGCCAGTTAGTCCTCACAGCATCTGCACGAACCAACAACAAATGACAAACTCATGACTGTTGATAATTTCAGTGAAGATCAAATCCAATTTGGAAATGCTGCCACCTAGTGGGTGTGTTCCACTGATTACTGAGAATATTCACACAGAGATTAACATTCAGGCACATTGTTAAAAAAATCAGTCAGGTTTGTTGGCCCCTATAAAGAGGAAAGGCCCTGTTTATACTATATATATATATATATATATATATA
>NC_045755.1:15130223-15185717 GCF_008692095.1 Etheostoma spectabile | reverse complement strand
TATATATATATATATATATATATATATAGAGGTATTGACCAACTAAAAAGGAAAAAATGAAGATGAAATCAATTTCATGTCTTATTGCTTATTGTTTAATATTTTTAGGGCTACTTTTTTGAGCAAAATGGCATTCAGCTCTATGGTTTCTGTTGGTGTCAGATTGGATGATCACAAAATACATAAATTGTGTGTTAGGATAGGAAGGAAGATACTTGTTGTAACAGATCCTATTGGCAGAGCTTGGGAGAGTAGACAAAGTCCTTTATTTGCAATGTTGACAAACTACCCAGCAGTCTGTAAAGTAATTAAAATAAGCCCGACCTTTACCAGCTACAACATTAAAGTGATGTACATATTAATGCATCACTAATTATAATCCTTCCTGCCCTTCCTGCCAGCTGCCATCTCCCTGTACAACCGATCCCCCTAGCTCTGTGTAAGGACAAAGGGGTCGGAAGGTAAAGCCCGCACTACAACTTTACAGCAAACTTTGCATTAAATTTTGCCCAACTTGCACTATCCCAACCTCACACGTTTATATACAGCATACAGTAAAAAAATCTTTCACTGTTAAAGTTGTTTATCCGTATTGTATATTGTTGTATATTGCTTTTAAGTATCCATCCATCTATCCCTCTATCCATCTATCTAATATGAATTATTCAAATGGCCCATTCTGCATATACTGTTATATATATATAAATTTTTTTTTGATGATAATAAATATATGATATATGATAATAATATAATGTATATGAAGAACATGAAGTTTCAGATAAGGAACTGCAGTTCTGTCCGCAGCCACTTGGTGCTGCTCACTCAACATGCATTATGCTGCTGTGGGTTATTCATGACATTTAGGGATAATACAATACATGGTAAAAATATTAGACTCATTGTTTCATGATGTATACTGATAAGACAATAACCCAGGTAAAAGCCCTATTTTTTCTTATTTAATCTACATCCACAATCACTGAGGAGGAGCTGGAGATAAAAAGAAGCAATGCAGAGTTAGTGAGTCATTTTTAAAAACTTTGAGGCAATTAAGGTGTACTTTTTGCCAGAAGCAATGCAATTCAAAACAATGAAGCTCTGTTAATTGTCATATAACACATGGAGCAAAGATGCTGTAAATGTTGAAATGCCTTAATGAAACTGTCAAGAGTCAGTGCTGGGAACAAGAGCCCGAGCTCTGCTGTTTTCTTCAATACCCTGGCTTCTTTACGCTCTGTCAAGTAGTGCTCAGAAACATCCCAAAACTCATCATCTTCGTTAGAGCGGTGCAGGGAGTGAAGGCTGATCTTAGAAAGAAATTCCACACAGTCTTCACTTACTCATCAATCAGTCCTCCCGAGTCAGCGCTAGATGCTTGGGCATTGAATGAATGCTGACATGCTGAGAAAGAGATCCTGTAACAAAAAAACTCCTGTAATCATCATATGCATTTTTGAGAAATAAAATGCCTGGGGTGAACATGCAGTTCTGGTGGCAGGAAATGACAAACATTGAGCGACCAACATTTCCAATGCTGGATAAAAGCTTGAATTGCAGCAAAATACTGAAATGTAAGCAAATGCAAAACCAATTGACTCAAGGAGGGGGTAAAAGCACAAACCTAAACATATATTTTCTCTCCACTCCAAGATGAGCGAAAGGCACGAAGGCCTATTAGTGAAAGTGCCTATTTCCCAAAATGAGTGAGGAAAATGGGTAACTTTGAAGCAAACATCTATCAAACATTTTACAGTTTTCTCAAATGAGCAATCAGGGGTATTGATGTACATAGACTCTTACAAATCTGTGGGTTTCATTCAAAGGGCTTTAATTGTCAATTCAAATGAGCCGAGCAATCTTTTCTAGACAGAGCAAAGCATCTAGTGCCGTCTTAAGTGATTGAATGTCATCAAACATGAACACAGTCCGCACAGGGGGATGGAGGTGACTCTGCATGGAGTTTACAAGCTATTGTACTGCATATGGTTAGATTTGACCCATGTTTTAAAGGTCAGAGTAATCCAAAAAAAGTCAGTAGGCTACCTATAGTTCCATACTACACACACTATTTACGAGTCTTACTGACTGCCGCAGTGCCCAAGTGCCTGTTAAGACAGCTGTGGAGGATTATCAGAGCTCACTGGGACACAACTTGATTAATGAAGCCGTCCTGTGGCTCGCGCAAATACATGGAGCACAGATACTTTGCAAGTTTTATTTCATTTCCACATAATGAACAAAGGTATACATAATGCATTGCATTGTATGAGCTGGGAGGAGTACTACAATTAATAAAAAATTTAAAATAGTGGTTTAGGCGCAATGACCTGTTACAAACAGTATCACACCCTTCTCTCTCTGACCATTTCCTGCCTCCTAGTGTAAAAACGGTCTGATACAAGCACATTCCAAAAAAGCAATTAAATCAATGTATCTAGAAGCATGTAGATGTACTTTACATAAAATAGACATTATGTGTTATATCTAATACAAAAAAGCTGATAATGGTTTGTCTGAATAAACCTTTAGAGAAAGGAACATATTTTTTACAATCATTGACAAAAGAATTCAATTTTTTGTAGTTGTTTTTACAATGTCAAATATTCTAGTCTAATCAAGAAGAATATTTTTGTAGCAATAGATGACCAAGTAAGGTACTGCCATTACTACATAGTGTTTGTACATAAAAGATAATATACAAGCACACAAATATATACACTTTAACTTCTACATGTTAGACAGGGTTGGCCCAGTAGATATTGTAAGGATCGCTCTAAATGCCACTTTAAAGTAGAATAAGTGTTGTAAGCAAAAGTGTGGGCTAAATGTACTTTGCATCATTGTTTTCAGACGTGGAACACACTTGCTTACCATTTGGGGGCGTGTAAACGTGATCGAGACCGCAGTTTTGGGACAGATGGTAAGTACACTTGGTTTTTGAGTGTGCTGCTGGTGGATGCTATTGTCCAAATAAAGCTTTGCATAATGGTAGTGAAGTAGATGCTCCAAAACCTTTAAGTAAATTGTGAATAGTGGTGAGACAGTTTCAGGAAGATCACAGAAAATAAAGAAAAAGACATTTTGCTTTCTCTTTGTGAATTCCAGAGTTGAAGTTTCAACTCAAGAATTGCATCATTTATAAGTACAAAGCAGTCAAGTGCATTGACTTTTTGAGTTTGAAAGTTCATTGACCTCAAAAAAAGATCAGATTTCTTGCATACTATAGCAATGAAAACATACTAGAATTAGTAGGCCTGTGTGGTAAATACAACTGGAATGCAGTTTGGGTCAAGAATTGCAGTGAAACCATGAGCAAGTGAAATCACCATGAAAATGTGTTTAAAGAAAATCTTCAGATTTTTACTTTAAGAGGGTGTGAGGTCCTTTTGAACGGCTTTGAACAGCTGTATCACAGCGTCCATCCACGCCTCCTTCTGCTGCGGACTGCTGACTCGAGCCATCGTCTGAGTGGTGTACACCAGGGTCAGCACCGTCCTCTCAAAGTCCTGCCAGCTCAGAGGCCGCCGGCGCTGGAAGAGCTCCGCTATCAGACGGCGAATGTCGGAAAGCCTCTTGGGCAGGATGTCCTCACAGATGACCTCCAGCTTCTCCACGCTCCTCAGGGAGGCAAGCTCCTCATCGGGGATCAGCATTTCCCCACCTTGGATCTCCATTCCAGCAAGCAGGATCTGGGAGGCACAGGTCCATTAAGAAAAGTCCTCAGGAACCATCTACTTACACTACTAACCTAACTAAATAACTAGTTAGGTTCCACCTCATATACCAATCTGCCAATACAACTATTTATTGCCCTTTTTGAGTAAACTGAAGACATCACAAGATCTTAATGTTATATAAACACTTTGGGTACACACATACTTTACATGTCTGCACATGATTAGCAGGACAGCAGCTGTGTTTTCATTTTTATCAGATGGACCAGAAATGTGGGACTTGGACAAATCTTTTGCACATCCTCAACATATTTTAAGTGGCGTCCAGTAACGACGCACTGACTGAGCCATTAACTGTTTCAGCACCTCTAAACCAACATGATCTAAACTGACCTCAAAAAGCAGATTGACATCCTCTGACGAACGCTGGAAGGTGGGGTTGATCAGCGAATATGCCTCACGCTTTATCCTGTATGCAGATGGATACAGAGCTAGAACACATAAGTACAGGAAATTGGATTAGAGGATTTCCCTCGTATTCGAGAAATTAACCACCACATTATCCAACATGACATGCATGTGGGTAGGCCAGAGGTTGAGCAAACAGATACTGAACATTACTGCTCTAATATTATGCAGGTGAGATAGAATCTGGCTCCAGCTGGGCAGAGGGTAATTGTTCAACCCGAGCCACAGATGCCCACAGGGGCAGGTGTTGCTGACCTCATATGGACAGATTTCCAAGTGTCAGTCCTGTCAATCTGTTAGGCAGACCAGAGACCCTGTAATCTGAGGTGTCCAGATAGGGCTGGAATGAAACCCCTCACTCTCAGCTAGTGGTAACAGTTTCTGAAGCTACATCTCTATGATAAAATACAAAGAAATCCATATTTTACTGGAGGTGATAACCAGAGACAATTCCACATGGTCACACACCTCCATCCAGAGGTAGAAAGTAATTGCATAATCCTCAGTAATTTGATGACTTATTTTTAACTCTGAAAAAAGCAGCTAAAGTTAAGATATTGTAGCTTTTAGCTACCAAAAGAGCCATCGTTTAGATCCCCATGTACCCAGGGCCCAAAAAGATGCCACAATGAATAGCTGTGGATGTGTGGAGGGGCCCATAGAAAATGCCTTTTTGTGCTATGCCCCTGATCATAACACCCTCTACTGTGTAAGACTCCAAGACAATGTAACAAGTGTAAGAAACGCTAAGTTGATTAGAGCTAAAAGTTAAACCTTCCTTTAAATTTCTCCAGACGTTCTCTTTTTCCACTGTTTCGCATATGATATTGCCATCCAGTACTTGGCTCAATGTGTGAGCCAACACACAGATCACACACAGATCTTAACAAGGTATACAGTACAGAAAACCGGGCTCCATCTGAATTCGGATCCAATCCAATTCCTACCGTACAGCGGATCTATGGCAAGCTGCCTCGCCAATTCTGCAATAATGATCAGCCTCGCTGGCCAGATACATTTAGGCTTTATAACATTTGTGAGGCCAGCCAAAGCCACATGCACTGGCTGATCTCCCCATGTACCTGCTTCCTGCTTGGGTGACTGCCAGTCTCAGCTCCGGCTTTGCTTACACAACCCAGCCACTATTCAGAATGTAATGAAAATCCGCAGCTCTATGTTCCAGTGTTAGAAGAATAACACCCACCAATTTGGCACATTGTGTAATCCTCAACACATTATCCCCAACCTTTTATCTCTCAAACCTGCATTAAAAAAACAGGGCCATTGCTAGGATTTTAGAAATACTGGAGGTCAAGGGTCCAAGTAACCCCTCCTTAAAATGTAAAAAAGCCACAAACCCCCCCCCCCGTAAGTCCTTTTTTTTTTCTATTTCCCCTTTGTAGCGTCCCCCAGAGACCACAGATCGTGTCCCTGTGCCCAGGGATCGCATCTTGTGTGTGGCGGTCTGTCCTGTTGTTGTCACCGTCCCGCGTGTAGTGTTTCATTTCCCGTTGTTGCGTCCCCCAGAGCAGCCCAGTGTCATGGCAGTTTGTGAAATGGTCATGTTCGAAAATCTTAACCTGTACAAGAAATAAACAAGAAAATCGTGACCTGTACCCAAATCAATAAATCAAAAGAACGTGACCATTTTACAAACTGGTGTGAGACTGGGTTGGATAGTCACATTAAAGACAAGACTAAGAACGTTGCAATATGCTGTTTTAAGACTTTAGTCTTTGTATGGATTAAGTAATCGTGATCTAAGGTAATCTTAGGACGCCCTCTCAGGCGGAATTTGTTTCTTTTAAACATAACCGGGCTACCTTTACCCTCTTTCCAGTCTTTATGCTAAGCTAAGCTAATAGGCTGTGACTTTATATTTAACATACAGACTCGAGTGGTGTTTTTCCTCCCATCTAACTCTCATCTAAAGTTTTGAAAGTTGTTTTTTTCTGTAAATTTTACAAACGTAATTAGCAAAGACCTTCTCCACAATGAAAAATCTAAATAAAGAATAGAACCAGAATCAGCCCTATAATCAAGTAATTCGAGTATATCATAGTTACATTACCTCAGATGTTCTAACTCCCCCCAACCCAACACCAAGGAACAGTATTGAGGATATTTCCCTAGATCCAACACTGACATGTCTGTAGGTGAAGATTTACACTCCTTATGAGTGAGCGACTCCCGCATGCACAATCAGCAGTGGAGGAGGAATGCCTGTGCAGTCATATTAGATACTGAAGAGACACTCAAGCTTCAGTGGGGCCTTGTCAAAGCAAACAAAACAACACCCGGTGGAAAATGTGCTCATTAGAACAAGGGTTATGTTGTTAAAGGATCAAGGAGCTGCAGGGAAATGACACCTTGTAGGCCAACCCAATGCTGATTTACATTTGAAATTAATAATCTCTAATTTACATAAAAGTTGTCTGCCAGCTTCCAGCAGCAGGAAACAACAGTTTGCAATAAAACGTTATTGCTTGGTAATGCTCACATGGTTAGAGCAGCACGGCTGCCGACAGAGAAACAGGCCATGTGTCTTACAACATCAATAAAGCTACAAACAAAACAATCTCTGCAAGGAAAACACAATCAACGTAATGTTTCACATGTGCGATGGATGAGTAAAACAGGTAGAGGAATACTTAGTGGCAAACAGGTAAGATAAAGGCAAAGTTTACTATCTGTAAACAGGGTTTAGCAAACAGGCAGACAGTCAGGACGACAAAAAGGGAAAGACAAGCAGAGTAAAGTTAAAACACAAGGCTTTGTTGCACAATGGACAATCAGGAAACTGAGGGAAAGGGTTAGGCATATATACTGAGGAGCTGCTGAGGATTGGGGTCAAGTGCGTAGCTGGAGGTAATGATAAGAAGTGGGAAAAGCTGGGAGGGAATTGGAGCCTCTGGTATGAGAGCAGAATTAAGCAATCAAAGTGAGACCAGCAATTCAAATGGTCAAATTTAGAATCAAAATCAGTTCATTCCAATTAAATATTTAGCCAGTTTAAAAGTAAAAGAGATGTGTAGGATTTTGATATTAAAGTTTTAACATGTTACTTAAGAAGATTTTTTCAGTTGAATATCTAATGCAGAAATCCCTGCTTGCAACATCTCTTTAAGCATCCTTTCTAAGCCTGTTCATTCCTTTAATGCGTCCCCTCTTTCCTCTAGTGCTTCAAACAATCAGTGTTTAGATGGGCAGGCTTCCCCCAATGTCATTATGCACAGACAGGGAACTTGTAATCTCCCGCTAACTGCTTGCAAGGAGATGAGGGAACAACAAAGATCCATTAATTAGCAGGGTTAAATGGTATTCCTGGCTAGAGGGGGGGGGCACAAACAAAAAATAAAACAAAATGGATGTCTGGATCTATCCAGCTACTGTAAAAGGTGGTGAAAAGGACATGGAGGGAATACAATCTTTGTGGCAATACCCATCTTGTACAATGCAGAGTCAGACTTCTCCATAATATTACCACTGTGAAACACATCTATGCATGGCTAATCTGCAATAAAGTCACTTAGTATTGCCAGGGAAGACATGAATGCTGGGAAGACTGGTGATGACTGGAGATACTGGACTTCCCAAATGTGCAATTGCCACTCAGCAAAATAGTGTCCTTTACAATGGAGGATCATGGTGCTCTACATAAGATTAACGCTTTAACATGCACACACCTTTTGGGGTTCATCTGCCCAAATAGTGAAACAAATGTACAATTTTGATAAGCGCTCTCTGCAGGTCAACTAAGAATTATCAGCAGACATTGCAGTCCTCCTCAGTTCTACGAGTGTTTTAGCATCTTTCAGCTCATTGATTTGGTTTTGATGCTTGCAACTTAACAGTTGTGATTCAGTCTCACGGCTCTCATCGACCTCATTTTCGGCTGCAGCAGAAATCCGTTAAAGATCCACTGTACAGTACGTGCCAAGCACAAAATTAACAAAAGTTAAAAGGAGAGTGAACGTTGAACCTGAATTTGTCAGGTGGCCAATAACACAAAGTGCTAACATGCTAATGTTGCTTCATGTTTGCTGCATGTGTAATTAGGTAAGTGTTTGCCGTAAAAAGGTGAGAGGTTGTCCGCTGCCACCAAGTGGCCAAAATAATTAATCAAAGTGGCATAGATAAACAACAATTCAACAACCTTGCCTGCCAGAATTTGCATTTTGGCAGAGGGAAGAAAAATCTTAGAAAACATGTTTGTAGCAAATCTCAAACAATAGAACCGTCATTCGGGAAAGTATTATTAAAATGCTGACAATGGCACTGTCTCTTCTGTAGCCGACTTTAGTACCATGTGACTAATCCAAAGACTTGAAGCTGTGTGAGTGTTGAGAAAGGAATTTCCTCAAGGAAAGGCTCCAGTAACAACAGGTCAGTCACTTTTCATTGGAGGATGATCTGTTGATGTCTTGCATGTCGCAATAATACCGATATTGTTGAAATATAAATACGTTCCTTCACAGACATAGAGAAGCAAACCGACATCAAACTATTATGAATGATTGTTTCTATTTTCTAATAGATTAAATAATTTAAAATGAAGATGCAAATTGTGGCAATTTTTGACTGAAGGATGGTTAAAGGCAGCCTTTTACATGTTGACACTGTGGCCATATGATAAAGATATAACCCATACGTATATCTGGAGTCTGTATGTCCACCTACCTTTCCTGTGATGCTGAGTGGCTGTCAGGTAAATGGACTGGTAAACAATGAACAGCAGAGCCCACCACTGTGTCATGTTGATCCTCACTAACAGATCTACACACACTCTCACACACACTCTCACACACACACTCGTACACACACACACAACTGAACGCACACTCTTTTCCCCCTCTCGCTCTGTCTCTCTCAGGGGATAAACATCACAATGGTGGATGAAAATACTCCGACTGCTTATATGCAGGCTCATTCCTTTATTCACTGCATTTATTCCTTCTGTTGCCACCTCCCTCCATCCATCCTCTTTCTCCCTTTTTTTTAGTGTGTGTGTTCTTTACTCAGGCTGGCTCGTCTGGGCTCTCATCTGGAAATCATCAGGATTGGAGAACGCCTGCCCTCTTGGCTGGACTTTTCTCACAGCCACAGCTTGACTAGCTGACTGGTTCACTTACTGTTTGACTCTCCAACTGACGGGATAAATGTGACCGACTAACTGGATGACTGGTTGACTGACTTGCCGATTGATTGACTGAGCATATTGGGATTCCATGAGCCAGAACCAAACCAGAGCTAGTACAAGAGATGGATGGTCTCCTTGGAGAGGTGCTCTCCAGCTTGACCAAGCGTTATTTTCACACTAATTGATAATTCTGGTTTCCTTTAAGTTTGGCCATCAGTTCATTGTACACAATAAGTTAACAGCTAAGATCTGGAAACGTAAAAACAATACTACAATGGAGTCGGACGGAACAAAAAAATAAATAACTCAGCAACCATTGAATGAATTGTCAGGTTTTGTATAGAGATACGTGGGTCCCAGAGGAATCCTACTGAATCTTATTGACTTTATGATCCCATAACTTTTCCTCTGGCACCACTATGAGGTTGACATTAACAACTTGTATAGATTTTATTTTTTAAATATATATGTCCCAGGGCCAAAAAGAAAACACATGATAGTATATATATATATATATATATGTATATATATATACATAGAGAGAGAGAGAGAGAGAGAGAGAGAGAGAGAGAGAGAGATGGTGGCTTGAGACGAAGCTCCCAGCCCAACTAATAGCCAATAGTTTTATATGGTTCCTACCCCGGTATTCTACCACTGTATGCCCAATATAGTTACTTGAGGCAGAATTAGCATTGTCATGGAAGGCACGTTTTTCACAAATGGTTCATTTAAAAGAACAAATCTTTTGGGTGGACAAACTGAACTAAGACTTCCTGAAACGATCCATTCATTTCCGCTCTAGAGATGTCGCCGTACAATGTCACGAAACAAGATCCTACATCTGTTCACAAAATAATTTATCACAACAAGATCCAAGTCAAAGCTTTTTTATAATAACGAACATCCGCTAAATTTAAGCCATTGCCAAATGAGTTGATACAAATTACTAAGTAGGACTATCAGCTCCCCAAACACGCTCTCTGAGTTTCTCATGCCTGTGCCTGCATGTGTGTATTGGTGGCGTTGGGCAACCTTTGCGTGCAGAAACTCAAGTTAATAATGACCTCTTCTGAAGTGTCCATCATGTTGTTTTTTTTTTTCGTGTCCTCTTTGGATACTAGCAACTGTTTGGAGGAGGGGTGGGTATGAAGAATGATCACAGAAGGCTTGTGTCATGTGGATGCTGACAGTTTTGTTGTCATTACTTGAGATTCCTCATGGGGGAGACAGAAACTACACACTATAGCGTTGATGTATTCTATAAAAATGGAAATCATCCATCTACCGCCCACATAAACCTTCCTCTTCATGTGTTTTGGCTGAAATTCTAGGTTAATTAACTGAAATTCTTCACCGCAAAGAACAAAGTCCTGAGACAGATGGAGACAAACAGCTAGGCCTGTGTGTCAACAGTCATCAACAATGACGTGAGGACCACTCAGAGCATCTTGATTCCAGGCTGTCAAGCATTTTACGCTCTCTCCTCTAAAGCTTCTTCTGTTCTTTGTTGTCACAGAATATGTGCAATACACACACAGTCCCCATTCTATTGCCAAAGCACATAATAGACTGTGAAGGTGCTCTGGATTTCAGATGGTTTGTTTTCTTTGCTGTGGCTGCATCTGCAAAAATAAAAATACAGATAATGGCCTCGTGTGAATTAAAGGAATGCATTTGCCAGATCAGAAGATTAGAAAGCAACAATTAATTATTCAGAGGATGCAGAGATCAAACCCAATTGTTTATTCTAACAATTCAACACTGATAATGGCGCACTATTCCTTATCGTCACTGTGCTGTTAGAATAAAGTCTATAAGTCTAGGGTCTCTGGGCAGTTATTGTCAGCTTTAAAATCATAAAGGGACTCCATTTCTTTCAACTAAATATTCCCTGTTGACACATGCAACAGCAGTTGAAGTCAAAAAACGCAATCATGAACGGCAGCACCAGAGAAATGGTGTGCTGGGCTCTCATTTAATTTTTTTTTTTAGGAGTGGACATGTGGGAGCCATAACTCCGTTTATCTGGATACTTTTAAAGCGATTTGATGTCTCCTTGTGGAAAATAGTTGTCAACAACTCAGCATTCATGTGCTCCATTTTAATGCTCCAAAAATAGGACGGTGGTGCGGAGGAATTTTACAACAAAAACGTCTCTCCCCTGCTTGCTGAGGAGACATTCTGTAAATCATAATAGTGTTAATCCGGTTGCATTTGAATTAGTAGATAAGATAAGTAGATAAGAACATGAGGTATGATCCCCCTTATTTTTTTTAAGACATATGGAAGCTGGAAGAACACTTCAGTGCATGAGCTGTAACCCTACATGTGATTTACATCACAAACACATAGAGCGAGAAGGTAGATGGCATTGTGAGGGATGAAACAAAAGCCAAAAAAAGTGGTCTCTTCTGCAGCACATGTCTTCTGTCTGCCCGCAGGTGCATGACAAGAAAAAAATGGTACTGACCCCTAAATGTTCGGGGTCATAAACACACAAACACTCAGTCCACAACAGATGCACTGTAAAAAATAAAGAATGAACTCTGTTGCTTATGTCCATGAGGGGGCAGTGTTACGACACACATCTTGAGAGGTCCAAAACTTATCCAAGATCATGAAGTGATTGCTGCTGCTCCCCAACTCTTTTGGTAATTCTAAATTAATTCAAAAATAAGAAGAATTCTGTTCAGATAAGGTCTGACAGTATGAATGCAGCCACTTAACAGAGATCAAACGGTTGTTTTGGTTCAAACCAGGTGAGGACCCTCGAGACATCCTTTCGTTAAATTGCATCTGCGCTGTAAATAGAATAACTCAAATATGCAAATTGCTACGAGGCCACTGTGCATCCGAACATGGAGTTTGTCAAATTGCTATCACACACTAAAAGTCTGCAGATACAGTTTAATCCTACAAAGCTGTTAGTCCGGATAACAGGTAAACACCTGACCTGATGGGGCAAATATAGAAAATGCTTAAATAGTGTACTCTTTTTTTTTTTTCAACCCAGGGATTATCACTCATGGGGAATTTTTTTTTAGTAATGGCTCAAAGTTAAATTCATGTTATAATGCAATGAATATTGTTTCTGACAGGTTGCATGAACAGAAGACTGGAGGCCAAAACAGGAGTCTGCATATAAAACACACTGCTTTTCTTAAGGACAGCCTCCAGCTATTAACTGAGCTGTGTGTGCATTGCTACTATATTGCAGTTCACTTCTGCTTAGTTCACACTTCCCAATCTGTGCAAAAAAACAAGCCAAAGCCTTTCACAAGTTATGAGTTAGAAATTGTAATTATTTTTAATCCCCAACCAAAGCTCTGGTGAAAAGGTTTTTTGCATTCTTTAGGCTTTCAGTGTAAATGGGACTTTGTTCCTGCTTGATCCAAAAGGTTGAAAAGAAGTGAACAATATTAACATTAAAACGCAGAGGCACGTTAAACAAATATTTGTTTTGGAAGGTCATATCACTTAAATGAGTAAGAGCAGAAAATGTCAGAAAAAGTAGGAACAGGGGGCAAGAGATAGGTGTATCAGGAGGATAATTACGTCCTTTACAATGCTGGACCGAGAGAGAAAACTGAGAAAAACTTTGACAACAGTCGGAAATGAACTCCTTAAAAGTTTAAAACCAAGATCCACTGATTGAGCATAGTTAGTGGCAGCTTGGCGGCCATCACAACAAGTGAGGCCGGCGTGAGAATAGGCTGTCTAGCACATCTCTACCTGGCTGGCACGAGGCACATCACAAATCAACACAGCTCAACAAAATACTGAGTGTGAGTGTTCAACCCCAATGCCTAATCATCATGCCTCAAGCAAAATAATTACCTCAACTGTCCATCACACCTCTGCAAACAATTACATCAAGGCTCATCTGAATAGAAGCACGGTCGCAACTCAGCCTTGAGTCTTTAAATGGAGTTGGCATGTCTTGGACAGCTTGCATTGTCATGGTTGGCCCCGGTGGATGCCAGGTGTGTTTCCTCCTAACCCAAAAAAGTAGCTACCTGTCTGCCTGAAATACACTACACACTGGAGAGGAGACAGCTACAGCAGCATTCCAGTCTAACTAGACCACCTGTCTCATTACTGTGGCATCCACTATTTATTACCATACAGTATCTTAATGAGTCATCAGAGTAAATAAAGCTTTGTAACTGTTGTGAAATTAACGTCTTGTCATAATTCATGTTGCTAATTTCCTTCTTTGTTCTCCTGCTTGTAATTTTTGACCAATTAATTTATAATGACCTGATTCGTGGACCAGATGGCAGAAAAAAAAACTTATCTGGCATCTCGTCCATGTTGGTTTAAAAGTTGACAGTTCAGTCTTGCCCTTTGAAGCAGCTGTTGACAAAACAATCTTCAATTGGGCAAAGCTGGCAATCGCTCCAGGGGCCCCTCAGATTCTCATGGGCCCCCTAAGTCCAAAAGGTTGTCTATGCAGCAATTACTTTGTGGCAATTTAATTCCTTTTGTTGGAAATGTTTCCTAATCTTGAGGCCCTGTCTGTAGTTTTAATACTAGCCCTTACCCTAACCCTAATACGTCAGTTGATGTCATGCTTACATGATGCTTATTCTTTAAAAAAAATATGTTTCAACAAAATATCATAAACTAACTGACAAAAGCAAAACTGGTGCAGGCTAGTTTTCCAGTCAAGGGAAACTAGTGCATTTCTGGGGCTCTGGGCTGAGAAGTGGATGGGCTATTTTGTGAATGCATTTGTTTGAATGAAATGTTGCTACACATGAAAACAACCTTGATTATTGTTGGAAAATATTTAACTGAAAATGAAACACCAAAAGAGCAGAACACAAAATGTAAGGTGTGTCTAAGCATGGTTGCAGACCTGCTTAAGCTGAATTTGAGTAGAATTGTCTGACAAGAAAGTTATACAATTGTATTTTAGAAATATGGTGTCAAACGCAGCTGTGGGTCAGTGGTAGAGCGAACGCCTGCCAATTGGAAGGTGGGTGGTTTAATCCCTGGCCCCTGGAACCCTCCTGAGAGTGTTAATGTGTGTGAGTGTTTATCTGATGAGCAGGTGGCACCTTGTACGGCAGCCTCGGCCACAGTGTGTGAATGTGTGTGAATGGTGAATGGTTCCTGTACTATGCAAAAGTGCTTTGAGTAGTTGTTGAGACTAGAAAAGCGTTATGTAAGAACAGGCCATTTACATTAAAACAACAGAAACACATTGGTCATCATTATCTATGTAAACAAGTATAAACTCATGACCTTAGGGGACAGCAAATTGTTACTGTTGTTCTTAGTATCATTTAGGGGTGCTTAGGAACGTTTTGGGGTAATTTCCGCCCCCCCCCCTCCCTGGGGGACAGATCCGTTTATTATTATAGTGTGTTTCAATAGTTCACCAACACCCTCAGATAACGTCAAAGGTAATGGTCAAACTCCTAAAGCTCAGTAATAAGCCAAGCAACACTTATAAACACTGTTTTACCTCTTAAAAGTACGTATTAAGTGTAAATGAATGTTAATACAAGAAGCTTTTTTAGGGAATTCTGTGCACTAGTGAAAGTGTAGCAAAAACTGAAAATGTTCTCAGGTCCCAGTAAGTCACTCAGGAAGACTTCTGCAGCCAACGTCTTGGTCTGAATCTGAAAGGAAGCTGCTCTACTCACTGCATCACCCAGCTGCCAGTAAAAATGCCTAATAACTAGAATAACGATGGATATGTATACTTCATTTCCCGTGTAATTACTGTCGCTCATGCTGGAGTGTGCATCGGCAGGCTTCTGCATGGTAATGAAAGGTGCTTATGGAGTCGTGAGGGGCAAACACATGGGCAGAGCGATAACATCTGTCACTGTGATAATGACCGATGAGTGAATCGGACTCACGATTTCCAGTTACCATCATCCACTGGTGATGAGTGACGAGTTATGAGTGTTTGCTGGGCTTGAATATCAGCGTCTCTATATTGACACACCCAGAGGGGAAGTTGTCACAATGCGAGCCAGAGGCAATGAAACAGACTGGGCCAATAGTTGGAGGGAAGTAGGAAGTTTGTGTCATTTTATTCCAGTGAATTCCAAGACATTGGCCAAAGAAGAAGAAGAAGAAGAAGAGGGATGGTTAAGACTTTTCTCCCGGTTTTTCCTGCTTCATGGAATATTTAGGGTTTGTGTTTGTGGCTAATGTGGTTCTACTTCTGTGGTAGTATGTACCTTTTTATTTGGGTAAAAGTGAGTACAATTCAGGATCAGAAACACATTGGGAACCATACTGTAGCATTTCTTCAAAACCCATATTCCCTTTATCCTGATTCCGTTTCATGACACATGACTTGCTAAAAGTACTTTTTAACTGAGAGTTTGAAAGTTTTGATGAAAAAACTTTCAAGCTCTCAGTTTGCCTTGCCTAAGTTTGATGCTTTCTTCAGACTGTGCCTCCCAATGGTCAAAGGTCACTTGGCAATCTGGGAAACAGATCTGAGTGGTTATATACAGTTAGTAAAATCCATTCCATAGCAACTACGTCCAATGTGCACATCAGGCCTTCAAAAGGCCTGTTTTCAGATGTTTTAAACTTTAAATGTATTTATTATACAGTACATACCGTGTATAGTGGACTAGAGGAGTGTGTACTTCTTATTTTCTACTGGTGTAGTCAGACTGAACGAAGCAAAGATTGTGGACGGCATAACTGCATATAAAGTAAAATATGCAAAAAGACCCAGCCGTGCGAGTTGAAATTTTTTAACTTCAACAAACCCTTCACATTACTATTCCTGAAAGTGTATGACTTCATTAATGTATAGAGATGAGGAAAAAGAGTCTGGAGGACTGAACTTCCTGAAAAGATCTGAGATCAGTTGGAGTCCGAGCTGTTTTTGGTTTTGATCTCATCGTCCTGCTGGCGGACCACAAGCCAGACTTATATCAAACCTAATAAAAAGTAAATGAAGTGGTGATAAGTACACGAAGTGTCTACTACAAGTGTCTGAGTCTGTGGATGCTTTTAAGATGCACCTTAAGACCCTCATTCATTCTCTATCATTGTGTTTAACCAATTTTTTTGGTTTATTTTTCTGTTTTTATCTGATCTGTTTTAATTTCTATTTAACTCTTTTAATGTTTTATTTCCGCAACATCTATGCACGTATGTTTTGTTTGTATACATACAAATATAAATACATGGATTTTTACAGTGCTATATAAATAAATAGATAAAAATCTTTATTTTTACTTTGAACTAATTTTTCCCACCCCTCATTCAACTTTACATAGTTCCCGTATACATCATATATGTTGTATCACATATTTTAAATTATATATTCATAGAAAGATAACAAATATACATAGAAATACATATCATTTGAAACACCTAACACCTACCAAACATTACAATACATTTATTACATTTTGCACAAACAATCAATTACACTAAGTATATAATGTCCTTTTCAGGGCTCTGAATGCATGACATGAAACATATCATTTATTTATTTCAGTCAATTTTAAAGCACATGACTTGAAACTCTCCATCATTCTCTTTCTGACACCTGTGGCCCTTTGTGGCACCTTCTTCAAATTCAGCGGACAAAAACTTCCCTGCACCTGGTTCACAGAACAAAGCCACTGCTGTGTGAGGCAACATGTGGATGAATGAGAGATGGAGAGCTGAAGACCCGGGCTGAACCCGGCGAATGAGGCCAGCTCAAGGTCTGGGGGCCTGTGTGTGTTTTATTATTTGTGTGTAAGGTAGTAGACTGAGGTGGGAGGTGAGTTTGGAGAGGAGGGTTGAGGTGTTTGCTTTTGGCCCTGAAATGGAGAGCTGTGCAACACATCAAAGCTTCTGTAGCCGCATCCCCAGATGGGTAAAAGCAGGATCAGACTGCAGCCTTCTGCTGATGATGCAGCACCAAAGTGGTAACAGGTAGAAGGGCGGCTTCATCTGACTAGTACTGGGAAGTTACTGAATAGGCATGACTAAGGAGAGGAAGAAGAGGAAAAAGAATCAGGGTCATTTGTGTTGGTTTGTCGGTAAATGAAGATATGCTGGGGGGGGGGGGGGGGGGGGGGGGGGAAGAGATTGCTCTTGTTCTGCCGGAAATTGCACGTTTTTCTCCCATACCAGATTGTTGTGTAGACTAGCCAGACCTTCCTCCGCAGTGCTGTGGAGGAAGGTCTGGCAATGCAAGACTTAAATGTATGCAACCCATTCATTGGTCCTTTTCACCAGTGAGTTAGCATACCTGTTAGAAAGTAGCAACTGTAGAAGCTTTAACATTAAGTGGTTAATTTGCTGACTGAAACAATACGTTTTTAGGATTATTTTTAATACTATTGAGGCTTTTGGGCTCAGAAATAAGGACTGAGGATAAGGAGTAGGGTGTGATATGGACGTCTGAGAGTTGTTGTCGGAGCAGAATAAAAAATTAAACCCAGAAAATATTTATTACATCCCATTACTCCATAATCCAACTCCACCAAGTGACCTTGCCGGTGCTATTGATAAAACGCATGTTTCATTAAAAAACCTATCAAACAAGGTGGATTTGTGACAACTAATCAATGTTAAACTACAAGAAGGAGTGTGGATGCTCGATGCAATGAACAGCTGGGAACGGGAAAACCATCTTTTAAGAACGTTTTATCTCTCAGCTTGTGACTGGATTTGGGCATCGACTATTCAGCTGCTGACAATGTTCAAGCTTTTGATTTCTGTATCTGATTTCAAAACAACATCTGGAGGGGGGAGCGAGGGAGCTCAGCTTGAACCTGCCTTTCTCTTTTCATTGTGCGTGCGTCTTTGTGACTCTAAAGCAGTCCAAAGCCAACCAAATCTAAATCTCTCCCTTGTTAAAATCTGACACTTCTTTCTATCCCCAATCCTCACAAAGCTGTCTACCGCCGAGCAAAGTGCCTTGTTAGATCAGATCTGTCGTTGGTTCTCCTGTAATATCCCCGGCTCACAAAGTCTGGATTATGCAATTAAAGTCTACATCTTTGCATACATCTTTGGTTTTCAAAGCTAAATCCTCATCAAGGCACCAACATACACACTCAGATAAATAAAAAATGAGCAGAGAAAACTAAAGTACGCCTACACGAGACGTGCATATTGGAAGCAATGTGTGTCCTTATCTAAGATGCAAACAGCTGGTAATCAGTTTTTTCACAGTGATTCCTCTCTTGTCTCTGTTTCCTCTTTTCGGGTTATTTACTGTGAATGTGATCCTTTCCTCTCCTCTGCCACCTCGTTTATGTTTCTCATTGGCTGTAGTCAGCTCTCAAAGCTTCCTCCGTCGAGGCTTCTCCTCCGGAGCAGACGCGCTCTGGTTGCTTCGCTTGTTTCCTCACATCTTCAGGACAAGTCGGTGACAACAAATAGCCCGGGATCTGCCACGCTTCTTAGCTACAGCTCTGCCATAAAAAAAGCAAAAGCTTAGTTGTTATGTCCAAAAGTCTTGATTTTCTTTGCTCTGAATGTTAACAGCTGATTGAATGGGCATTATCAGTTGTTTTCACTTGCACAGGTTTAAGGTGGTTGGGCCCTTCTCTACCTCGTTGGCTCAGTAGGCCATCAGCATCTATAATAGATCAACTGTTTGACCGCAGCGCTGTAAGGTGATGTCATATAAAGAGCCACAAAGGTATAAGATAGATGTATAGACAGATAGATATTTATTGTCCCATTAGGGTTTTTTGTTTTCAGAGTGTTTCACGTGCATGGCAATGTACAATAGGGCTGCTGGAACAAATTCCGAAAGTTAAATATAATTTAAATAGTAAAAAAATAAAATGCAATTTGACTGCTGAAGTCACTATTTGAATTTCTAAATAGGTCAGCTAATGTTAGCTAGTCTCCCTTTTCAAATGTCACGTCTGATGAACAATATGTAATGGGAGTGAGAAACACAAGGCATTGTGAGCAAATGTTACGTACCATGTAAAGTTGTACGGGGGGGATGGGTGTCAGGCTGCAGCTGGAAATCAGAAGAAGGATGGGAAATAGTTTTAAAGTGACTTTAAAATTGACATCCATAGAGCCAAAATACTTATATTATTATTAGTTATCTTGTTCTGGTTTCCGAACTGTGTCGTGAGTTATAGGAGCTTAGCTGGGAGCTTCATGGAGACAGCTAATATTTCTAAAGCTCACTAATTAACAGGCAATATCTCATTTCTTTAATTTGGACAAAAAAAGTTCTGCTTCAACAAAGGGGCTATTTCTTGAACAAAGACGTCCTGGAATGGATATAGCTCCTTCCCTGGGCTAACAGTCTTTATCCTAACCTAAGCTAACTGTCTCCTGGCTGTAGCTTTGTATTTAATGAACAGACAATATTCTCATCTACCTGCAAGGGAAAATTGTGAAAATGTTGAGCCAAGTCTTTACTGTTGAAGCATGCCCACTGGCACAGGATGTAGACAGACAATAGATGTGTAGATGTGTCTACTATTTTTGTGCTTTGGGTATAATAATTAAAAGGCTACTACATTTCTAAGTGAATATTTAAGCTTCTTTGGGGGGGTTCTCTGCTATATCAGCAAAGTGATAGGAAGGAAGGATGAAATGAGATCATTGTGTCCTCATGTACACTCTCTGCTTCTTAAAACCCTGCCAATCTGAGTTCCTGTTGCCTCAACATCTGCCCTTCCCATCTCGCTTTAAAACACAACCTCATGTTTTTTTTTCCCTCTTATAATCCATATTAATTTTTGGGGCAATTGTGAAGCATAAGCTTCGCCTTACAATACACAGGCTTAGGGGAGAAATGGCAACACAATGAAGGAAGGGACTTAACACAAACATTTGGAATTTATTCAACCAAAATTCATAAAACTGTTGAAGGCACTTTTTGTTTTTCAGGGTAATCTTTTGGCTTTATTTTTATCTTTCTGTGCCTCAACTTTGTGTACCAACCCAGACTGTGAACTAGCACAGATGTGACGTCCATCTTGCCTACTCATAAGTCATTCCATTATGTCTCTCAGATTCCTTCTCCCTCGAACTCCCAGAGCCCCTCCCTCCTTTTTTTTGCTTTCTTTTGTCTTTCCTTTTTTTTGTCAGTTTCTCTCATTTTAATCCTCCCTATTGGTGTTAGGATGTGTGGTTTTTTGTAAGGTCAATTATCTGTAATAATCATCACCTCAGTGTCAATGAACAATAAGTGAACCCCTTGGATTTCTCTGCATTTCTTTGCATAATTTTGTCAGAAAATGTAGTCTGATATTCTACGAAATTCCCAGTAATGGACAAGACATGCTCCATCTCTGACATAGTCACATAGAAACAATTGCATATGTTGCTGTATTTATGTAATTATTTGCTTGAACAAGTTAAAGTCAGGTTGGAAAATGTGTTACCCTGAAACGAATGCTTATATAAAAATATTTGTATACATTTGAGTGCATTGGATTTAACGGGTGATGGTTGTTCAGACCCAAGGGCAGCATCAAGCATTAAGGATGATGTTGAGGCTATGCTTTTGTTCTGCCAAAAAAAGTGTCTGCAACAAAATAGTCTTTTCACAGAACATTGTCCCAGTAACATAATAGAACATTTAGGTTGCCAATTTGAGCTGTACAATGTCATCATTTCATTTTAAGGAAGAACCGCCATTGTTGCCTCATACTTATCTTATTGCTGAGACATCTTTTGCAACCTCAGTGACTTTGAGATATTTAGACCTGCCTGTAACCCAGGGGTTCTCTTCCTCCTTTTTTGCTTGCATGCTTCATCTGAAAGCACATGTGAATGAGGGGTGGTTCACATCAGCTTATGGAGAGATGAGTTTAAGTAATCAATATTTTGATGCGTTTTATACAGAACAAGGCACAACTACATGTTTTGACGTTCAAAAAGCATTGCAGCAGTGACTCAACCTGAAAAACTTTGTCTGAGTTCTTGGCCCGCCTTCCTCAAAAGCCCAGTCTTCTCTGATAGATCAGCTTGCCCACTCTGTTGTAATTGGCTAATCAAATTTAAAAAACACTGAGCGAGTTGTGCTTGCTCAAGCAACACCTATGGGCAGCACATTTGATGAACTGGGCTAGCTTTCTCAATCAATGTCATCATTAACTGAGGAATTTTTAAAAGGAATGTGGGTGAGCCATTTTCAGGCAGTTGAGAAAAAGTTCTGCCTGTGGTAGAGAAAGCTCCATTTGAAGTAAAATGTTTTTTTTTTACTTTAAACATCTATTACATACAAAACCTATATAACACACTAAAGATGGGAAAAATAAAAAAAAGCACAATAGGGGCTCTTTAATATTGCAATTATTTAATAAAACCACCAATTCAGAATCCAATTATTTGAGTATTAATAGTTTATGTAAAGTATATCTGTCTATTATAGTGACTTTGATGAAAATCAGACCACATTTTAAGGATAAATTGTGCAGAAATGCAGGTAATTCCAACGACTTTCACTTTCTTTCTTTTGGCACAGATATAATTAACGGTAGCAGTGATCCAGCCTTGAGCACAGCGGAGTCAGGAAACGCCTGCAGATGCACATGCAGGTCAGGACTCTGCCCCAGCTCTCGTCGAGGTTGTGTGGGGTCATTATGTTGCTTTCCTCAGGCAGCTCATGAGGGGTCATTACGTTGCTCTGGCCATGCAACTTGTGTGTTTGTCTGTTTATCGTCATTTGTCCTCTACTTGTCACGCCTCCTGGTTGACCCCTGAGGTTGGCCCTTCCGGCAATGACTGTTCTGACCCTGGCTACCAGGCTCAGGCGTCGCACCAGAGCCACTTACGCTGTTTCCTCATCTACACGTGTGTGCTCACGCCACAGACGAGGGTTTTGCTACCCTGCATCGAATTTTCCATGAATTCATGCAAGCGTGTATGTTTGTGAATAGAGAGAATGAGGCCACCAGGGGTTGTATAGATTTTTTTTTTCTCTGCTGATTCTCCCCAGTGCCCACGGGAACACTGACCCAGGCAGTTTTCTGGCATGCCAGGGTCCCCATTGATCACTTCTCACACAGTAAACAAACAAAGACCTCCATGCTGCCTCCCTATCATCCCTCGCAGCATCTCCAGCGACAGACTCCAGGGCACAGACAGGCAACACTGGGCCCATAATCCTGCATTACCCAGCTGAGGTTTGCTTTGTACTGATAAAACTTCAAAATAAATCACATGAAGTACATTTATTAAATGTGAAGGCGTTATCAGCACTGAGCACATGCAGCCTCAGAATCCCAATAGAATTTTTTTTGCGATGAAAAAAAGATATTAGTTTGGAAGTATAGCTTAATTATTTATATATAGTATTTAAAAAGAAATCTGTTCAGGCCAAAGAAGTGGATAATATTAAATTATATTTCTGGAGTTCTGTTTACTTTCCATGGGTTGCAGAGAATCATGCTTTGCTTTCCAGCAACCCGTGGGGTTATTGGATTTCATGCCTATTTCAAAAGAATGACTGATTTTTATGCAGTGAACCTGTTACAGGTTACTCTGAGAGATTGCACGGCAACGCCAGTGGAGAGACCTCCTGATGACATCACAAGGTGTTAATCATTTCTTTTGTGATCTGGTGCTACGTGCCTGACCTCGCAGCTTCTCCTCCAGGGGCTCTCATTGTTCAACAAACGGCCAGTCAATGATTCAAGCCACCCGCTGACAGAGAGACAAACTCCTCCCTGAAGACACCGCACCGTGTCCAACGCATACCTATTTAATTGTATTGAACACAAAAGCAGAAACTCCAACACAGCTCCGTATTCAGAACACTTCCACCCATGACGATGAATTACAATTTAAGTATTGTGAAACTTTCTTAAAGATTGGAGAAGAACTTCAGGTAAACACAACACTGTATAATTAAACTCCAAGTAGCAACTCCGTAATTAAGACCCATCCTATCAGTTTTCCCTGACAACATGATACAAACCTTTCATTTTATAAACCTAAACAATGCAGGATTCTCTTTGTTTGGCTCTATCTCAGGAATAGAGAAAAATATAGTTTCTTTATTTTCCACAGTTTCCGGATTGCAAATGAGGTAACAATGTTCTTTGTATGCTCAATTGCGTCCTGGGTTGCTTATTTTTCCACCTCTCCCAGCGATGTCTTCCCACGGTCAAGTCGAATCAGCCTCTCAGGGTTCCATTCACATTATTTGCTCGCTACTCTTCTGCGTTTGACAACATAATTACCAAAGCCGAGGCCCTGTGCAATTAAAAGCCTGTGACTGCTGACAGCGAGAATTTGCGTAGAGGGAACGCGGCAGGGATGAGACAGGATCTCAACAAAAGTGTTCTTAGAGGGGAAATGTCCCCGGTGTTTCCACGACGCTGACAGGAGTGCGTGGAGCATGGTGAACCTTGGATAAAGTTTTTCCATCTTACAAGACCGATATGGCGATCTAGATGCCCCTGAAATGAAGCCTTTTACCTTAATTTCTCTAACACCATTGGTGCAGGCAGGTAGGCAGTGAGGAACAGATTGCGATGGGGATTTTGGAGAGGTTTTTGTTTTGTATGTGTGAAGAAGGTACTCAAACTTGTGGTCCAAGTAAACCTGTCTGGGAAATTTGGTGTGTCCCAGGGCCAGATTGAAGGATTTGAGACAGATGGTTAAGCCTCACACAAAATTAACCCAATGATGCATTCAGGTGCCCCTCATTAACGTGTAAAAGCTTTTCACTAGGGGGCTGCCTTTAAACAGCTGATTAAATGCAACTGGGGACGTCTTATTTTTGTGACTTGAGGACCGCCTAAAAGCTTGTTCGTTTTGTTATTTTACAGTTTTGTTATTTACTTCCCTTTTTTCCTTTTGAAATAGTGAATACTCTTTCCTATTCAGACCCCCTAAAAGTATTCAATAAAACAATCTGCCGATAGGAACAACTGGATGAACTAATGCATAGACTAATGGATCATTTTATATTAGCAATGGCTTCATGTAATGTGGAAGGGGTTTAGCCATACAACAATGTGGAACCACAAAGATACCATCTCGAGCTGGGATTGGTTTCTCAGTTTCTGTGCTGCAGCAATGAGTCCTAAAACCCGGAATAATTTGCATTATTGCACTTCTGGTTCCCTCATCTCAAAATCAATAGGTTTTTGGTTTGATGCCTTACTACTAGATTTTCATGTTTTATTATACGACATAAAATACTTAGGTAAATTCTCCACTCGTAGACTACACATAGTCAAACGTCATCACAGAGAACACGCAAATCAGCTGAAAGCTAGTGGTGGTGACGTTGTAGTCATGCCACCGTGGTAGATTGTTTATAGCCACACCTTAGCTTTTTACTTCTTGCCATTGCATTTGTGCTTACTTTCTGCAATAATCAAAGATCAATGGCTTTTTGTTGAGAGAACCAGGGCCATGCTAAAAATATGTCATCCCTGCAACACTTTATATCAGAGACATTTAAGAAACACTTCTAAACACAGCAAATGTTGGACAGTAGTCTCTTGTTCAGTAATGCGACAAAGCCAAGTAATGTTACAAGTTAAATAATTTGTAATAACACTTTTAAGGTTTAAGGATCTTTATAGCTTGTGTCCTTCAGTTGAAAAATGTGGAGGAGCCATTGAAATGGGAAAGACCTTGTTGACCCGTCATGATGCATTGAGTCTAGAAATGCAGACATTACAGCATCCAGACACTGAACTGGGACACAGCTTTTAAGAAGTCGTATTGTGAAGGAGTCCTGAATAGAACAGCAGGACAGGGAGCTATTTAGATAAAGACACACACACACACACACAAGGTGTATTATGTACGCAGCACAGTTATGGTAATATGTGCAACCATTGTGTACATTCAACATAAATCAAAAAGATCATTTTTCACTTTTTAATGAAGAAAAATTACCAACATGTAGCCGTCCAGCTTGTTAGACAAACAAAATGACTGGAATTTCCGTTGGGCAACATGGCTCCAACCTTTCCAAATGAGCTCTCCATCACATGTAATCAATAATTGTCAACCCTCCTTCCCCTCTGACAGTGCAGTGGCTTTCGACAAATCCAAACTTTGCATTGTTCTGCCAACAGGACCAGTGCCACGGTTACAGATTAATCAGTTTGCTCTTAAACAAATTAATTAACTGCAAACATTTTTTTTAAGGTGGAGAGACAATGAAACAAAGAGGAAATACTGAATGCATTGGTGAACAAAACACCTGCTCCATACCACACCCACCGAGATCAAAATTGATACTGACCATCTCTGATTGTAAAGCAATATATCTATAATATATACACATCCTGATTTAGAGCATTAGCTGTGGTGATTCCATATAGTTTATTTACTTCAGCGCATGTTCCCAATTCTACACTGTCACAACACGAAACAATGTGCCCTGAAATAATGTAAATTACAACAATTCACCCCTTGAGCGCTGGCTTATGGTCGAAATGTAATAGGATTTTAATTAGTGAGTTTATTTATTGGCAGTTCTTGATGAGATATGATGTGCGTTTAATTATGAAAAAGCAGAGAATGGCACTTTGGGTTGTTAAACAGCTCAAGAAATGAAAAGCAAGGCAGTGAGGCATTAAGAAAGAAATTCTGCCGCTGCCACAGTCCTTAAACGTCCTCAATAATATCAGTAGAGAACCTTTTTTTGACTCTGGTAACTTGTGTTGATAGTCTTGGCCTTGGTCTGGATGTGTGCTTCTTTTCTTTTTTTACCTCCAATGCGGTCATGGCTTTCCAAGCTTGCCAAAAAAAAAACAAAAAAACAATTGGCTTTCTCAGTACTTACTGCAGAATCTTGTAAACAAGACCACATTTGATGCCCTCAACTTAGAAGTTGACTTTCCAAATTTTTTGTAACAAGTAGGTGACTCTTGCTTGATCGCAATAGAAAAGCAATAACCACAAAGCAACACTGAGGACCCCAGGCCCAGCGGTCAGGCTCAGCAACCGTTCAGGCTGGAAGATGATATTCACTTTTGCTGCTTATAGAAAAGTGTGTGTTCACTCCAGAAGTAGGGATAAACACAGCAACCAATGACCTGCCTTGTGGAGTTAATAGAAATGGTCTGAGAGGTGAACACAGTCAGCTGAGAACCATACAAAGGATTAATTGAAAATGATGAAATGTCAAATAGTGCAGACATAAACGTTTTGAGATAAAAGAACAATTTGACCTACAGTAGACTAAGTAAGCTCCATCTCAGTTCACAGCTGTTTATGCTATACTGCAACTGCCAAAAAAAAAACACAAACCTGCCCTTTGTTTACCCTTCATTCACTCGGGGGAAGTTTTGCTGCAGAACGCCATGAAAACACTTATACAGTTACACATTCACACCTGTGAGCTGCCTGTGAGCTGCCGATGCGTCACGATGCGTCACCTCCTAAATATTAATATATATTGCTACACATTGGTTTTCACCAACAAATTCAATCAGTCAGATATATATCTGTTCCATCAAGACGCTGTTATATTTGACCCTAAAACTAATTGAGACACTCTAATTCTTCTAAATCACTTTTGCAATTCAACTTTTAAATGCATAACTACTCCATAGGGTGTAGGCTTGTGTGCTGTATGTATACGTGTGTTGTCTGTGGCTGCTATTAACTAATTGGCGCTTGTGGGATTAAAACAGTTGTTGGATAGAATATGAACTCCCCTTTTTTTGGCTCTTGAAAAGACACTTCCTGCATATAGCGGAGTCAAAACACTGCAGACATAAAACAAAAAGGCAAAACCAAAAAAAGCAGCGACCGGAAACGCAATACTCAATTATGGTCTGTCACCACATCACTGCAGTGATCAATTTCAACGCCACTAACTGTCTAGCCTGTCTAAAAAGAAAAACAGCTAGAACATTAGCTTCCAGAATGGTAGCTTTCCCTTTCTTCAACAGATGGTTATCCTTCTCCAACATCTTAGCCAGCACAACACTGCAGCTCCAATGTTTTTACACCCCTTCTTTTCCCTTTTTCCATCTGAGTCATCACCTGAAAGCCACCTGTTCCCAGGTTCACCTGCTCTGGTGCACTTCTGTCAGCACTTTACCCAGTGACATTATTAAGTTTCAGTCAAAGCACCAGATTGTTTTCTTTGGATTGCAAACATTTGTAAACAGCTACTGTGTGTGCAATTTTTTGCATTTCAAATTTCCAGGCGTCATATACTTTTAGCTCAAAACATACGGAATGATGGAGAGATTGACACTGGTTAGATGTGCGTGGCCCTTATAGGCTTAAAGGTGTTGAGATGTTGGATGGTGCTTGTTTGAGGAATGAAAGCAATTTCAAAACAATTTACCATTAGAGATACACCTTAATGACATATTGATTTAGAAATTAAGATATCTGCTGCTACCATTTCTGTGACATTTCATGGGAATGTGCAGGGTATAAGTAGCTGAAGTGCCTCACACGAGAAAATCACAGGGCTGATCATTTCCTACAACAAGCGCAAGTGTAGGTTTTTACCAAACTCCTCCTCCTCCTGCTGCTGCTGCTCTATTTTTCTTCACTCTCTTATGTTATCTCATCTTAAAGCACAGAGCGGTGATCACTAAGATTGAAGCCAGTCTCCATTTCTGTTGAAAGAGCCACTTGCCTCTAAAGCGAGGGAAAGGTAGTAAAATGTATTTTTTCCCCCCCACACCACTCAAATTCAAAGTCATATGTTGGCATCCTCTGCCTCTACGGGCTCATTCCCATTTGTCCCAAGCTTTCAGTGCAATTTGTTTGTACGTGATCCTGGGAAATAACGGAGGTGATGGTAGAGCTAAGTGGCCTGGTTGTATTGATACATGCAACATGTATAAGTCAGAGCGTGGGTAGGGAGAGCTGTGTGATGGTTTTAATGTCTAATCAGCCCGCCACAAGTATTGCAGATAGGAAACATGGCTGATCCTGTTAGGCTCAGCCCATTTACCATAATAACACTTGTAAATGTAACATGTTCTCAGGAGCTGCAGAGTTGATGCACAATACTGACGTGTTCCCAATGTCCTATTTTGCTTTGTAAAAGAGGTCAGCAACATAAATATGGATGCGTTTGGCATGAAATTAACCTTGCAAACTCATTTGAGTGTGCATCAGTTTCCCAAAGAGCCCCAGGAAAAATTCTGGACACACAAAACAGACTAAGTAATATTTGGAAGAAAAGAAAACCTATATCTGCTGTTCAGTTTTTGCCTTCCACTTGTAACATTAATAGCCAGATGGTGGGGCCACGAGGAATTAATATGAAGTTATCTTGGAAATGAATAATCTTAAAAGGAGAAGGATGTTCAGGAAAATAGTGTCTCCCGCCTTCTGTCAGTGTCAGTCTCAGGGGAAGTGTTGCAGCACCGTGGAAACCTGCGACATGCAATCTGTTGCTGATGTTAAAGTGCTCATATTATGCTCATTTTCTGGTTCATAATTCTATTTTGAGGTTGTACCAGAATAGGTTTACATGATTTAATTTTCAAAAAACAGACGGCTAATCCTGCCTTGTACTGACCGAAATTGGAGAAACAGCTAGCTGATGTGGTATTAGATAAAGTGATCAGCATACACCAAATGTTTCGGCCAATGATGTAGACGGCTCTGCTCTGATTTTGACCAGTATCTCACCCAAAACAGCCTTTTCCCAAGTTTGTATGCGCGTGGAAGCACCAGAGACACAAAATAACACCCCAAATCCAAGATAAAGGGATTTTTTCACTGTAGCTGTTCCGTGATCAGAATGGATTAAGTCTGATTTCTTAACGTCACTATCAGGCACACAATGTGTTCTGTGCAAAATAAACCTTTAAATCAAACAATTAAAATCCCTTCGATTCAAAAACAATAAAATGTTTATATAAAATTATCATTTTGAGTTGATTCCTAACCAAATCAGTTGTTAAATCAGCTGAGAGGTAGGCAACTCCCAGTTCCGCCTGGGTCGTGCAGTTGATGAAAAGCTGCGCTGCCTGTGTCTCAAACTTGCCACCGCCTTGATCTGGTGGGGTTTTTTGTTGCCCACGTGTGCATGACGTCAGAGCAAGTCAGGATCAAGTCGGACCCAAATCTAATATATGTAATATAATAACATAACACTATTTATCCCAACATCCTTTGCACTATGGTCCACATTTAAATAATTTTTAATGCACTCATGCCTCTATTTTGTTTCTGTTTGGAGTATGTCTACATTAGTGTGTATGTATTGTTTGGTTGTTTTGTATGTGTAAGCACATTGGGAGCATCAAAATTCCAAAGTAAAATTCCTCGTATGTGTCCTCACACCTGGCAAATAAAGCTGATTCTGATTCTGATTACCGGCATGCATTGGGCGGCGATTGACAGTGATCGATTCTGCGCGGACCTGGCTCATCCCAAATGAACCTTGTATATTTCTCCATGCTCTGCACCGTGTTGCTGGGTGTGTTTATTTACTTCAGGTTACTGCCTACACAATCAACCTAACTATCCTCACCGGTTTCTGTTTAGTTTTCAGCCCGGGACAACCCCTGACGTCCAGCAAGCGCTCCCACTGTGGAGTGTCAACACAATGTGATTCATTAAAAAACTATATGACAGTGTTTGAATGAATGTAAAAAGTCATTTTACGTCTTTAGTATGTTTTTTTCTAATAGCATAGAAGTGAGTAGAAGCATGTATCAAAATGTGGTCACTTGGAGAGCTTTTGGAGAAGTTCTGGTACACCAGTGACACCTGTAGGTCTAATACCAAATTCTGAAACCTCCCTAGCTCCCAATAGGTCTGGACTAGAGTTCGGAAACTTTATAGAGGTCTTGTTAAAAAAGGTGTAGGATATATGTATTGTGGTCTGCATAGTGTGGCACAAAGTATGTTTAAGTTTTTTTTCAAAAAATTACATTGTTTTTGGACAAGACAACAATACCTATTTTGATCTATGTTTGATCTATTATATTGTATGTTGTTTTAATCACATGCTAATCAAGCACATTTCCAGAAACTAAAAGAATTTAGGTTTGAAACGAAGCCTCATACATGCATTTTGGCCTTGCAGTTATTCTGTTATAAGCTTTTCCTTTGGGAAAGGGAAATAGAATAAAATGAAGCAAAAAGAGGTGGATTTAAACAGGTTTTAAAGTTAACAAAACACCAGGCCAGCTGGACTGGCTGCTTTGGCTTCTGTCAGACCCAATTAGCTTCTGCCACGATCAATACAGGAAATGTGAATGAGGATCTGGTGTTTCCCAAATATCTCATCAGCTCTAAAGACAACATTCTGATCATCAATCTCAAAGACAAATGAGATGCTAAACTGAGTTATCATTTCTGGTTGTTCTATCTTATTTTATTAGCTGGATCAGATGCTCCCTGACCACGGATATCCTGTGAGACTCAATTAGCTGTCAAACTAGATAATTGTTGGACAAAAGCATTTCAACCTCATGGCAACTTATAGCAAAATGTCTGCCTCAAGTCATCATCATTCTGGAGTGAACCAGTTTCCCAGGTGATATATATCAACTTTATCATACCATGTGACCACCAAGGTGTCCTTACTCTAAGCAATCACTGGCATTAAGAGCTGTGTCCCTATTCCACGTGACATACTACTTCTGAAATGGTTTTCAGTCTGTCATGTGCATGAAAAGTAGCAAAATTACATTTAATCAAAATAGTCAGCACGCATTTGAAAATGCTTTATGTTGTGTTGTGTGTTGAGTGTGGTGTCGACTATACTCCCACATAGCAATTCACAAAAGAAATAGTAGAGGGGACTCACAGCTGCAACACATAACACATGGGGATAAAGTTGTGTCAATTGCGTGAACATCTTGTAGATCACAAATGCATATTTTGCCATAGAAATATAAAAAATGTTAGCAAAATCTTTACATCTGCAAAATCAGTACATCTGGTCACAACCTAGCATTTTATGTCTTATTCAGCATAAATCTTCTCATACAAAAAACTATTAATTAACATCACATCTCTTTATGCTGCTTTTGTGTTCTTTCAAACAATTTCTTTCCTTGAAGTCTGTCAAAGACAAAGAAACCCTTGTCCATGAAATTAGTCGTTTTTTTAGCTTGACACACTTTTTTGCCTTGAGCACAGTGTATGATTGCATTTTTCAACCAAAGTAGTTTTTGTAAGAGAAAGCAAGATTACATAAACTTAATTGTTTCAGTCTTGCTTGAACAATGTTGCTGGAAGTGTTCCTGCGCTGGTACAAGTGGAGAATATTTAAACAGGAAGTGAACAAACAAAGTCTCAGAAATCCATTTCCAATTTGAATATCATCCATTAAAAAGTGATTGTCACTTTTGCAAGCCACCAGCCCTTCACTAATAACACTCTTAAGCCTCGCAGATGATAACAAGAACAAAACACTACAAAACAATGTGATTAAAAAATGGCTTTCAATATTGAACATGCATAAAACAATGAAATATTTCCACGCGACAGCCGAAACCAACCCATTTCGTCAATTGACATCACACCAAAATGAGGCTCCATGTGAAGCAGATGTGCTATGAAACAGCTGACTTGACTTTAGCTGCTAAGCAAAATATTTAAATTCTACCCTGCAGACACCCTCTTTCCATCAGTCATTTTTCTATTATACCTCGGCATCCATTACAGTAAAGGACTGTGATAATGGCACTGAGCTAGGATACAACATTCATATTCATTAATAGGCCGTAAAAGACTAGGGTACTGAAAAGGTTAATAGAGTACACATAAAGTATTCTTCTCAAAATACTGCAATTGAATTACCCTCCAAGCTTGGAGGAAAAGCTCAATTCTCAGTAAAAGAACTAAAGGTGGAATTAAGGAGTACAGGCATTTGCACCACTGTCACTTTGCACAAAGACCATTGGAGCGAGTAAATACTCCACATCCTCCTTTTAATTTCTAAGCCCCAAGCCTCTGCCATCATCTGCTTGACATTATAATTTCAGCCCACCCTTCGGTAGCTTGCTACGGCACCCCTGGTATGTCTTGCATTGTGGTTCCCTCTAATTCCATTGGCAAGTAAAGGACAAAGAAGACAAATGCAAACAAGAATAATCAGTCCCCTTGAGGAGCTGATGGGTTGCTAATGGGTTAAGCAAGTGCCCTCGCTGCTAGCAGCCATTGGCTACTGCAGCTATGTGCCAACTCTGACAGAGCATGGGGATGTTTAGAACTCAAAGATAATTTGAAAAAAAGCCCTATAATTGGCTACGTTCAGTCTGACAGCTCTTGGAGGAAGTCCCTGGGGCCTCTCTATCGATGAATCTTCCTGATTTGAAACCTCACTACCTTCTGCCAGCAGTATGGGGTCTATTTCAGAAATCGGCTTTTCAGTCTTTTAAACTTAGGAGATATTGTGTATCTGAAAAGTGGGCAATGTACCAGCCTTCTCTACTTTCTGGATGTCAGTTAACAGTAGTTTGTCTATATCCTTATGAAAACAACTTGGGGAAACTTCCCCCTACTCAGCTGATCCCTTTAGCCGCTTTCATGCGTGCACTGTAAACCTAAAATTATCTAGACATTACCTAGCTGTATATGAGAAAGCCAATGTCAGAATTAGTCAGGTTAGACATTGTACAGTGTTTACCAATGCCATCATGCAAAACCGGAAGAAAACAAATACCTTAAACTTGAAGAAGGCAAATGTCTAACTGGAGAGACGACTAGATTCTGGAACTACTGACGTTAAGGGCTACGGCTGAAATAGTCAGACAAATTCATGAAACAGCAAGAGACTGTTTATGACCAAATTATGAAAGGCTGTGTGACTCAGTGTAGTCAGTGTAATAAAGCCCCCAATTGTCTTAACCAAACAGAGTTAGTGAGAACGCATCTGACACGGACAATCTCCTGTTGTGTGCTACATTTGTTAAAAGGGAAACTCCAGACTATATCAGGACCTAATTCAGTATGTATTTCATATGTGGAAACAGCTTCTGTCTGTCTTTCACAATGGATCATGGATTGCTCCCAAGATCCTGCACCTCTCTTCATCTAACCCAGCAGTACCCCTTGGATTTATGTTCATATTAATTCTGCAGTGCAGAGTTGTGTCCAATGCTAGCATTCAGTGTCACTGCAAAAGGTAAAATTCCCCTCATATAGTAAAGTGAAAAGTAAAGAAGTAAAGTTCAAGTTGAGAGCACGTGGAGCGTGTCCTCGCGCCCCCAAATTGCATTGGAAATATGTAGGGAGTTGATAGAAAATCCTAAAAAACACTTTCATTTAAAGCACACTGACCTTTTAACCATAACTAGACCACAAAAGCTTAAAAAACACACTTCTCTAGGGTCACCACACATGCAACATATGCACCACATGTACAAAATGGTGAAAACAACAACCATCCCTCAGCCAAACCTCTACAAGACACTGCCAAGTTTTTCCTGAGAGACCAATTTCAGCAGCAACATTACCTTTCCTAGATTGTGGATTACTTTGACATCGTAAAGTTATAAACACCAGAAATTAACGAGTGTAGAAGTAGAATATATGAGGTGGAGTCACCAAAGCAGAGCATGATCAGATAAATGGGGTGAATGGGCGTCCCATAACACTATAGCAGAGTGAGGACCGCTCACCAGATGACGAAACACTCTTCCCCCACCACGCGTTACTCAGCCCCAGACAGTTCCTGGCCAGCGTAACAAGACCCTGTGCAGTTGACACCTCGGCCTTGACACACAATAAAAATGTTACACTTTATTAACAGAATAACCATGATAAACAACACTCCCCTGACTGTTTAATGACTTGATCAATGCGGTGAAATACAGCCTGTCTGAGACTACTAGGAGGATTCACTGCCATCTTGCATAAATGAATTAAATATAAAACTTTGCCGAGATAACTCTCCACCATGTTGTCAATACGTTGATTTTAAAGTCCAGTGCAGTCTTGTTGTGATTGTTAAGAATGTGTCCCATTATAAGTCTTCTGCTGAGCCACTGTATTACGGGGTGTATCTGTGTCTGAAGGACATTAATGTGCTTACTGCACTGCTCTTAATGAGGCAGCCCTCTGCCACTGTGGCCACAATGGTCCTTGATGATTAAGCTCCTGAAAGTTCTCTCTGTCATGTTGTTGCATCTATTTAAGAGTTCTTTCTCTCAGTTCCTAACAGAGTATCTGTAGCAATTGCTTTGTGTCTTTCTCACTTGGTGAAGACCACAAGCATCAGAAACTCCCATTAAAATAGTAGGGAGCACTGTGCGCGTATGTGAATTAAACACAGTGGATAATATGGGTTATCGAGTGTGCCTTTCTCATTAAATCCTCGCTGGCTCCTGCTAAGACAGAGGAGAGGACAGAGATGTACTGTCACCTCATGCCAAGAAGAGAGATGATCATTTTACATGGCAGTGTAGCACGCTGACATCAGTCAAAAGGGGACGACACAAGTGGAGACATCACCCATGTCGTAATGGACTTGGTCTTAGCCTCAAGTGCTACCTGTACTATTAGTCATTCGGGTCCCTCGGTCACTCTGCCAAAGACAGACAAACAGTGCCTTTAGAAAAGAAATGAATCAATAGAAAAAAACAAAGATCTTTCAAAGATTTCAAAGCACCACTGGCTAATACAGAGCTACTCGCACTCCATCTGAGCACTCAGAGGGTACGGTGTCCTCATTCACTTTGACTAAGACAAATGGCTCATAGAAGTCCTTCTCAAGTCTTTGTGAGAGGATGTGGTACAGCGAGTTGGGCAGGATAGTTCGCAACTGTTTTAAAACAGTGGGCCCTTTTAAAAGTTGCGTTAGAGGAATTTTAGCTAATATGCAGCCCTTATGCAGAGGTCCACTCCTTGACGCAGCGGATCAGGGTTTGAGTCTGGCTATTTGCTGCATGTCTCCCCCCCCCCCTTCTCCCCCCTTTCCTATCTACAGCTATCCTGTCAATTAAAGGCTAAAATGCCCAAATAATGATGAAAAGAAAGAAAATGGCTGTCTGCTTCTACTTGAAAAAGAATAGTGACCGAACCATGCAGTTAGCGTTCAATACGCTCAGTTTTAGTGCCTGTCTCTTTAAGCCCCCCTTCCAGAAAAGGCCCAGTCTGCATTGATTGGTCAGCGATTCTGGGGTTTCCGCATCTGCGCTCTCTGAGTCTCGGCACCGTCATCGCAGCCGGGGAATGACGGTTTTCGGTTTTCATTTCTGAACACAGGCTGTGTGCATTTCTCTGTGGATTAGGGTTTTTATACTTGTACAAATATACTGTATACCCTAGCCAGCTTTAACAGAAAAATGACATTTTTGGTCTATGAACTCCTATAAAATAATTCAGATTTTTGTTTTTGTTGTAACACATTCACACATCCAATTGCTTTCCACTTTCATGTTTTCAGAAGCATTTTGATAACTTACCTGGTTTTCCCACTGGAAGTGTAGACTGTAGCCATGAAGTGTACATGGTCAGCAACAAGGTTTCTGGGGTAACCGTGGTGTACAGGTACTAATTTGTGCCAAGACAAACACCTACCCCTTCAACACTTTCACAACCGCGTCGTTGGCACCATACAGAAGATCCATAGATCGGAGTGATCCATAGGCTGTTAACACCAAATCCTCACCCTGCCATCAACATGTCCCAACAGACACCAATAATTGAGCAAGCGGCACTTTCCCCTACTCGTTAAATATCCAATTGTGGTGACAGGACTGTATGTTGGCCACTTTAGCTTGATCTTTTGGTTTTTACCTGACAGAAGTGTATCCCACGACAGTGTGTTATAGCCTCTAGCCGCTGCACTTTAATGCTTGATTTTCTGAGATGTCTCTCTGCACTTGAATGTTTCATCAGCGGCGATCATGTTCCTGTCCTTAAATCACATGCTCGGCCCATTCTTATATGTAGTTAAACTGCAACTCAACATTGTGGCCCAGTCTGCAAACTTCATATAAGTGAAACACTGTCCGGCAATTTAGTTAAAAAATTAAAAAGTTCTCTAGTGTTTGTTTTACATGAAAAAAAACGACTTTCATCTCTACAAATTCACCTAAGTGAACACAACAGCTAATTGGACATTACATCAACCTATTGATTGAATTATTAACCTGCTACTTGAAACATATTATGTCCCTTAGAATTAATTACAGGATCTGAGCAGCTAGCACAAAGGTTTCAGAGGTTCACTGGAATGATGATTACCTGCAACACGTTCTTTACTCTGGACATGAGCTGAATTTGTAATCAGTGCAAATGACTATGGATTAGTTATGTTAGGTTAAAAGCCTCCTGGATGATTTATTAACGGACAACAATTTATTTTATTATGTATTTTCAATATGTATTATCTTCTGTTACATATTTATATGTTATTGTCAGGCATTTATATGTAGCTTTATTTACATGGTCATTTAATGGCCGGCGAAACCATACGCCTTTATCTCTATTGCATTGTTCTTAACATCATCACATGGGACCCGCTGGGCGCAAAATGGGCAGTTGTGTGTAGAATCTATATCTGGCTCTATAGAGAAGTTTAGAACTGAAGTTATGTGGACAACAGAAATTTTTCAAAGTTGTGAAAGTCAAAATTCTTCTTCAGACAAATTACCCAAGATTTCTGTGAGTGCTCAGTGGCACGCACAACCATGGCTGGCAGCCACGGTTGTTGACGCGCTCGGCCGTCATAACAGTAACAATGAATATGCTTTTATATCCAATTAAAATGTTCCTAATAGCATTGTGGTTGCATTGATTTCTCTGCAAATGGCTGTTTAGCTGAGAACATTTGCACTGAGGCATCTAGAGGGATTTGGATCTGGCTCATCGCACATTGGCTCAGAGTACAAACAAAGAGGGACTGTAAAGTAAATAGCCCGTAAGAGATTTATGTTTATGTATGTGTATTCAAGCTTGTCAGGGCACAACTACCTGCTTTTAAATGTCTTCAGCTGCCTTCGATGTCTGCTCAATGGACTTCGGAGACACTGAGAACAATGAAAATATCCAACCGGGTCAATTCTCCATCTTTCTCTCTTTAACTTAACTTAGTTGTAACACTAAGGCTCAATCTGTCTCTCAACCATGACCACTAGTTTGCCTATTAAACAACCTACTTGAGCATAACGTGTTAAAATTGGAAATTGTGACATAAACAGCTGGTCAGTGACTGACCAGCAATACAAATGTTCTTAATTAACAATACAGTCAAGTCCATGCAATACAATACATTAAAATACGTATGCATGGGCTCCCCCCTGTACTAATCCATAATTTAAGGACCCCTCTCTATTACCCTTTAAAATGTACTACACAACATTAAATATAAAAAAACAGAGTTGCCTCCTGACAGCCAATTTGTACACATGCACTATATAGCAATTCTGGAGACTACATATATATATCACTAAATACTAAATATATCTCTGTAGATTCAGTAGTGACTCTTTAACCAGGAGCTTAATGTGTGATGTTAAGTAAAACAAAAAACACACACAGGACACTGAGTGATATTTCTCAAATATTGTCCCCTGACCCCCGCGGCAATTATGCGTCTGCCCCCACAGCTATACAATTCTCATTAAAACAAAAGTACAAAAATTAACAAATGTTCAATCAAAACACACGGTTATCCAGTGACTTTCAATTTGTGGGACTCCTTGAATTTAATGCTTGATTTCACGGTTGGCTTACCTTCAGCATTGCCAGAACTTCCTTCACAGCGCTGCAAAAGAGGGTCTGGCTAGTCCACACAGCATTACGGCATGGCAGAAAAACGTGCTCTGGTTTGTTGGCGTTTCTTTAAACCAATCACAATTGTCTTGGGCGGTGCTAAGCGCCAGACGGAGCAGCGGTACCGCTGCAAAATAGCCTCATGAAGAAACTTGTGTGAAGTGAGAAAGTCGTGTGAGAAGAAAACTCCGATTGGACAGATAGTGTAGCTAGCTGTCTGGATTCACCTTGCAGAGCTCTGAGGAGCAGTTAACCTCATTGTCCTCATAACTCCACCAGAATTTAAAATGAATAAAACCACAAAGAAAGCGGACGGTAACGGACATCCGGCCGAAAAGAGCGACATCCGACGCAATTTCAGGCGGCACCAGAACAATCCCGGAAGTGGAACGTTGTGGATATACTGTAGACTACGTGACGGCTGAGCTACGACTAGGGAATTGAGGTTTAGATTGGTTGAAAATCAGTCGTTAACTCAACTAACGCAAGAGACAAGGAGTCAATAATAGGTTAGAGAGAGATGCCCAAAAGACAATCAGGAGTCCATATTAATTATGTCAATGATTTGAATTTTCTCCTTCATTAACCACCATTTTGAACTGCTTGATTATAAGGGTAGCTCTGCGTAAAGTCCCTGTAGCAACTGTGTGGAACAAAAACAGATGTGTGGGTGTAATTACATGCATACATGTGCATGCATGTATACTACCACGTGCTAATTGCTGCATCTGGTAATCACTGCAGAGACACTCAGCAATCAATCGTATTCACAAATCATATAAAAACAGTGTTTGCATTTTTTTTTTTTGGGGTTTCCCTCAGATTGAGTTGATAATTCCCTGCAGTTTTCTTTGGAAAACAGCAGGTGGGAGCAGAGTTCACTTAAAAGTTATTTATGACTTCTCATAACACTCCTCTATTCTTCTCTGAAGACATATTTGTGTGACTTGTAGAGTATTCTTACACATTTTTGGTTATGTTTTTGGCATAGAGGTTGCATAAGAAATGCATAGAGGTTTGGGAACCACTGATCTGCACAGTACATGACAAGGGGGCTGCATGGAATATAAACAGGATGGTAAACTAATGATCCTAAGAAGAATTAGTGTCTTTGGAAAAGCCCAGGATTTGCCCACGTAGTCTGTGCACCCTGTGAAAAAAGCAATTCATGGACTAAATGAAAATGTATTGCCAATGAATCATTTCGCATTTATCATCAGCCTGAATCAGAGGCTTTCTTCTGCAGGAAGCAAGATTTATTTGATGGCTCGACAAAGACTAAATGTAGCAAGAATGTCACTGTCAACCGAAAGCGGACCTCAGTTTTTCGCTTTGAAAGTAATTTAAATCAGCAGAAATAAGATGGTAAGGATTGGAGGGGGCGTGGAAGCGAGGAGACAAGGCTGTCAAAACGCGGCCGAATCATTTTATCTTGATGTTTTCCCACATTGCAATAATTGATTTGTCTTTGTTCTCAGGCGCGAGTACACAAAAAATGGCAAGTGGCCTAGAGAGGCATGTGTATGTCGGATTAACGAAGCATTGCAGCATCCACCAATTGTCTCACAGACCTTTCACTCTGCGTCTGTCTGAAGCTTCCCTCTGGACATGCTCCTTTTGATACAACCTGATGCAACCCTTCACCTCATGCTACAGCTCAGTTTCATGCTTCTATTGATTTTTCACGTTCCCTTCACCGTGGCAGGTCTATCATTACTAGCTCTTGTTGTGTGGACAAAACCAAATGACTAGTTTTAAATTCTTTTGGAGATCCCAAAGTTTCCAAAGACAAAGGGAAATGTGTATGAAGTGACAAGACATCTTTTATTTTGGATTAAAAGTTTTCAAGTATGATATAGCATCGATGAAGTGCTGGATAATGTAGACGCAAAACGTGTGCTGACATTGAACAGAGAAGAAAATGTTTTTACTAACGTCACTAAAGGGTGTATACAACACATGAGTCGCGGAAGAATAAAATGTTGGAGTTGTCTGCCATGGGTGAAACTTGGATTCACATGCTACTCATCCAAGGTTCATGCAGATATTTGTCTCAGGAAAACAGGAGCATATTTAGGTGATAATGAAACTACAACTCTTGGTCTCAGGACTTTGACCTGATATGACCCTCAACAATGTTGTTTTCTAGAAGGCCTTGCGGGCTGAAGAATACAGCAGACAACAGGTGCTAAATACCCATTTTGCATATGGCACATGATACATAATTTCACAGATTTTTGTTTATCAAAGTAAAGTTTTTGACAATGCAATCCCTCACAATGATTCCAGTTTAAAATTGATGCAGCAGTAACTATTGCAAAGCAAAGCAAGGCAGCTTTCTTTGTACAGCACATTCAGCAACAGGCTAATTCAAAGCGAAATACGTTAAAGTTTAACATAAAACATTAAAGACCAGTTAAAAACAATTAAAAATATAAAAGCAGATAAAATACGAGATGTTAGGCTGCTAGTATGGGACAATGTATAAGCCGTTGCTCTATACATGTAATCCTTGCTGTTCCCAGAACAGGCCGGTCCCACCAGTCTTACTTATTAATTCTCTTTGTATTCTTATATAGATCGTCACACTTGACAATACTTGATATGGTTGCTATAATTTTCTGTGGATGGTGGCACATTTTCTTTATTAGAACTAACTGTTCTTTTATAAAGAAGCTTATTTGAATCCAGACAAATCTAGTGTGAGTCAAAGTTAGTCTGAGAGGTTCATAATGGAACACCTTGAGGCGGTAGATTGGTATGACAACAAAGATTAAAGTGTGCACTTTTTAACATTTGAAATGGAGTCGCAGAAGTTCAAATATGGATTAGATTGCCCGAAGCTATGAGCGTTCCAATGGTCAAATTTGTCAAACAGCATGATCAAAATTACATGTTATTCTTTTTCTGATTCTATGGTACTGGAAAACAGTGGACTGCGTGGCAGTTACCTTTTTACAAGGTGGAAAAGTCTGAGAAAATTAAGGTTTTTTGACTCTATCAGCTGTCAAATTACAGCGGAGTATTTTTTAATAGGATGCAATGTTCTCAGTTTACCACCAGGCAACGTTATGGGTGCCTTCACAACCATACTCACTGAGTCAGTTTTCAAACAAAGTTCAGGTGACATAATTGATTTTATAGATATTTTTATTTCTGTTTTACATACTTTTTGTCACAACAAAGTCAGCAAGAGCATGTTTTGTCCATTACATAGTAGTAATTCATTTGAAAGCAACCAAGAGAGGACCAGCGACCATTTCATAGCATAAAAGCAAAGGCAATTTTGTCATGCAGCAAAACAGGCAGGGCTTCTAACCAATTCCAAGGCAAGGGGAATGCTAACAGCCCCCACCATCCAGTTTCAACTCTAACCCCAATTTACCCATCATTCAGAGCCCCCAGAGCCCATCAATTACAAAATACACAGAAGCTGCAACAAAAAACATTTTCGCTCTCACTCTAGGGATGACAAAAAAAAAAAAAACATATCTAGAATTGCTTATTCTATTATGTGCTGTTAACATTGTTTTGAAAAGGGATTCAGTAACCAATTTTAAAATTGCAACATTCAAGTCTTTCTAGTTAACCAGCATGATGATTGGTCAAAGAATACAGAATATCATTAATGCATGACCAACGTAAAATTTGTCAAAAACACAGTTTGATATGTAAGTGATATGCTGAGTAGAAAAGGAAAATTCAACCCCTGGACCTCTCTCAACCAACACTTCCAAAATGAAAAAAAAAAAAGATTTGATTGGAGGGACTGGTCTGGTCTATTAAAAAAGAAATCAAGTTAGAGGACGAGGTCACACATTAAAAGATTAATATAATGCAATTCTACAACCTTTCTTTTGAAATCTATCAAGTACAGTAGAGTGCAGTTACTGTTCATTTCATGGGATTAAGCCCTGGCCATACAATACTTGTATTGAAGTTGTAAAAAATTGTTAACATACTATTGATCTATTACCATTTGATTTGCAAGAGAGAACTGCAAATGAGAGATGTGTATTTAAGTGCTAAGCTTTGCGTTTACATTACAGAGTGTGATTTCTAGTGTGAGCAGAGTTCTAGGATCCACGTGTGAGAGGGCTCCCCCAGTGTTTGGTCCCTAAGGGAGAAATAATTGATAAGTCCTTCTGTTAAATGGCTACAAACAGAGGCCAAAACAAGAGAAAATTCTATCCCAAAAACTTGGGGTGGGGGAAAAAATAATAAGGTTAAGGAAAATCACCAGACGGACACAATGACCCTCCAACAAACAGACAAAAGCAGTGGTAAGACAAAGGTTGATCAGGGTAAAAGAGGCGAGTCCATCTTCTGTCAGGGGACCACTGCATCCATCTGTCTGTCCATTCACCCACCTGCCCAGCCACCTCCAACACTGTGCTGTCTCACTTGAGCAGAGCCTTTATGGCATCGTCCTCGGCCGCGTCAAAGGCACTGATGCCGTCCGGTCCTTTTCGGTCTTTGTCAGCTCCCTGTGGAGCAGAGGGGACATGAATATTAAATATGCTCAGTAGGTGCATCAAGTCTTCCTCACAGTGTGATGCCAACACCGCTTCACTGAGTCAGGGTTAAGGTGATGAGCAGTGACTTCAATCTATAGCCGCTTGTCGCCATATCTAACTCAGGGCAAGGAGGGCCGAACCGACATTTCAGACGACAGAGGTTACAGCAGTGGTAAATATTATGGATATGGAAGAAACCAAGTTACAATGACCTAAGTACCTACGCCATGTTTAACTTTGTTTGAGTTGCAAAGATTTCAACTTCTAATAGACGTACTGTAGCTGATGGTATTTTATATTTGAATACAAATAAACACCAGAACACATTTTCAGAAAGACCGATACCCTCCGTAAGAGATAGAGTTCAGATAAGTATTCAGTGGAACAGAGGCCAGCATGAGGTTGACAGTCAGGATTTAGGTTCTCTATGGCTCAGAAACATTTGGCAGGGTTTGGAAGTAACCAGGGCAACCAGATTGAGTCAATTGGCAACCCTGTCATGGCCTCTGGTTGCCCCCCTTTGGCAACCACTTGCTCAATATTTGTTTTTTATACTGTATATGAAAAAAAAAAGTCAATGTTTGATTTGGTTTCTTCCGTAAAGACTACGTTTGTGCGCCAAACAATATTTCCGCTGATGTGCAAACACTTTCCACACAGGCGTGTAGGCACCATGTTGGAATGGTGAAACCAATGAAATTGTTTGACTGTGGAGTAAATAAAACAACAACTCGTCAACATCACAAAATAAGTCACACAGGTGACAAAAAAATAGAGAAGCAGACATGTTGTAAAAGCTTGGGAGGCAAGGAATCCTGGCATCCAATTATATTGCAAATTATATTGTAACAATTCCAAATTTTGCTGTACAATTAATTGTCTCAGAAATTACAATTTTTATTTATTCCTTACTTTTTTAAACAAATTAAAGTTGAAATGTCAAAGTTGTCAATTTCGGCAACCTTGAGCTGATGCCTGGTTGCCAAGACTGGCATGGCAGTTAGCGTTGAGCCGTGTTTTGGACCCGGTCAATACACAGGTAAGGTTCCTGAGCATCTGTCACTTTTATTTTCGTCTCGGTCAGTCACTTAGCACTGGCCAGTTAAACAGGCAGCACATGCATCATAAAGGACTGAATGTGAAAGAGATGTAAGTGGACCACTGACATTACCACGGACAAAAAAAAGAAATGTAAAAGAAAGAGAATGAGACAAGCAATGTGTTGAATGCAAATATAGTGCCCAAAGATTTAATGGGTAACAGAGGAGTATGTAGTGAAGAGACGTCCTTTTGTGTGCCTCTTAGTAAAGGGTTTACAGAGTCACAACAGAGGGAGTCTATTGTTGTGTGGAGTTGAAGGGCATCAAAAACAATGGGACACAGTTCAAGTGCTCGGCATTGTGAGAGGATGGCTGTCTGGGTGCAAATTCCATGCCACAGGAGCAACAGAGTGCATCCCGAGCAAGGGAGATTTACCAGGGCTAAGGGGTAACCTGTCCGCGCTGCATGCCTAATTGGTAGGGAGACGAAAGACTAAGTAAGAGACGGTTTTGACAATTCAGAACATGCTTCACAATTCTCAGAAATGTGAACCTGCCAACACTTATTATGTTAAAGCCCTGTTGTGTAATGTGGCTCTCTTTTAGAGACCCTCGTCTGTAAGCTAAATATGAAGCTATAGCCGTCCAACAACTAGCACAGAGACTGGAAACAGAGAAACAGTTGGCCTGCCAAAAGGTAATGAAATCTGACTAAAGCTCATGAATTAACACAACTCTTTGGTTTAATCCATAAAAAAACAATATCCAAAACCTACAAATTGCCTCTTTTTAAAAAAAAAAAAAAGAAAAAAAAAAGGGGGGGGGGTTACTGTATGTACAGGCTATGTCTTGGTCAAGGACCTTTGACTTCTTGGAGTCTCATCGTAACTGATTCAAATGATCATAACTGTTCTCAAAACATGTTGCGGTGCAGGAGGGATTTAAATCCAGAAAACATGACAGTGTGAAAGAGGAGGTTTACTTAACATGTTTTTTTTTTCTGTACAGCACTTAAAATTTCAAAAAGGAAGTGAAATGATCGTCCTCGTCTTATCTCATCTGCAAATACACAGAGGGTTCCTTCAGTGTAATTTATCTGGTCTGAGACAGGACAGATTCCTGGGGGGTCCTGATATGCAGTGTTGTTTCATCCATATATATAATAAAAAAAAATGCTGAAGCGTATGTATAGTGATAAAGCAGTTGTTACTTTTACAATCGTGCTGAATGATTCATATCAGGGACCTTGTAGTCTGGATCAACGACGTTCATTTCCAGGAAAATCGCCGGAATATCCTACGCTGCCGGATGTTCCGGCGAATGTCCCTCACCAAATGTCCCTCCCTCAGCCATTCTTAAAATCTGTTCGCTACAGAAAATATAACCAGAAACTCCGAGCTAGCAATGTACATGTTTAAAATGGCGAGTTTTAAAGAAAATTTGGATTGTGCAAGAAGGCAGGCCTGCTTGGTTCTTTTGGGGAACGATTCTAAAGATTTACGAAGGATGGGTTTTTGGCATTAACTATCTAGTCTATATCCTTTGCGTTCCACTTCTGGGATTGCGTCGGTGCTACAGAAAATTCCGCCAGATGCATATATTTCCTATTTCCATCCGCTTTCTTTGTCTTGAAATTTTGTCTTGAGGATTATTGTTCACTGCTCCTCATATCTCTGCATGGTCAATTGAGAGAGCTAGCTATACTATTTGAGTTTTCTCTTGCACAACTATTTTGCAGTGGCTCTGTGTGGAGTTTAGCACCGCCCATGATGATTCTGATTGGTTTAAAGAAATGCCATTAAACCAGAAGATATTTCCCTCCCATCCCTGAATGCTATGTGGAGTGGCCAGACCCTCCTTCAGGACATTTTGGAGAACTTGGTGCATTTGTGCTTGAAAAATTAGTTTGATTAACTGATTTCAAATTAATTTTCGGTCAATTGACTAATCATTGCAGCTCTACTAGGGATACACATTGAACAGCCAGAATGAAATCAAATAGTTCTACTAGTTTTTGTGTTTATAGGGCATGTAGTATGTGCATCCCTCTCAACAAAAAAAGTCAAGTCAATCAAGCTGGCCATGGCCCATTGGAGGACGTTTTACTTTTACTGGCCAATCCTACTTTTTAAAGGACACACACACACAATAGAAATGACACCCTATAGAGTCAGCTGAGGCAACAACAGGAACTGACTTTACAAAATAATACTGTATTTCTTCCTAGTCAATGGTCAGGTTCCTCATAGAAGAAAATGATGCAAGCATATTCTTGTGTGCATTCCTGTGTGTGCCCTTTCATTGTTGAGTTATAATTAACTGGCTGGCCTCTGCAGGCTGCAGTCTGTACTCTTGACAAGGATCTTACAGCTGGGTCACCTATTGGGGTTAAAATGGCCTTTCATAATTCATTGCCAACAACAGCACAGCACGCAGTCAGGGGGGCAGGGGTCAGCTACCATGATGCACCAGGGAGCCATGCCATTATGTCTGCAAACACAAGACTGGCAGTTGAATAGTCACAATTCATTATTGTCAGGAAATTCCTTTTATCCACTGCACTATGGGAGTTGTGGTAATACAGGTGTTGCCAGACTGAGTGGATGTGCAGCAGCGTGGTCAATAAAGCGGCTGTGGGATATATTTATCTAATGTTAAGAGTTTTCAGAGCTGCCAGGGATAGATGTATTGAGATCTGGTCCCAGTGGCAACTGCTGACCTTTTGGCTCCATTTGTGTGTTAATCCTTGTTGGTGCTTAGTAGAGATGAATACGAAGCCATGAGAAGAGCAAACCCGTGGGTTTGCACATATCTTCGCCTTCCACTGTAATCCCTGTTCAGATGAGCTATGGCTGCCTGTCTTATATGTCTCATATGATACCACAGACAAAGGCTTTTCTTTAAAAAAGGTTCACCCAAGGGACTTTAATTTACAATGCAGAGGTGGTAATTGAATAGCTGCCCATTTCAGATCTAGAAGAGCTTTTGGCTTTCTCAAGGATGTACTGCCGCTACGGATATGACACTGATAGCAGGCTAAATAAAAGGGAAATCAAATGACTAATGAAGACTTTTTATGAATTTTTAACAGTATGGTGGTTTTAATTCCAAGTTTTATAACTGATGTGGAGGTGACATGTGACAATGTGGTCTTGTTATTTAATTTACGGAATCATGTCCAATGTCACGTTAATCTTGTGTTGTTGAGGACAATTTTATAGTAACGTGACGCATGTTTTGTGGTCACAGCACTACTAGAGTATCACTAAATGCCAAAAATCTGCGTAGGGAGGTTGGTTGCTGTGGAGAATGGGTGAAAAAACACAAGACCTTTACCCCGGAGACCGGAGATTGTGTCCCGGCGTGTGGTGTATCCTTTCACCGTCCGTTCGGTGTGTGGCGTATCGTTTCCATGTTCTTCTTTTCCAAAATTGATGCTTTCCATCACGTAGTGACCAGCAAAAATACATTACGTTCTCAGGAACACGAAAAAAACAAGAAAAACATGTCTGTTCGCACAAATTAATAGATTAAAAATAACGTGACAATGTCAAAAACTGCTGTGAGACTGTGTTGGATACGGACATAAAATAAGTCATCTAGCAGACAGCTTGGAACTGTACTTCCTCCTCTTTCTTAGAAGACCAAAGAAAATTTCAGCATTACCAAAATAAGACAACTAAGAAATCTTTCTACTATCTTGTTGAGCACGTGATGCTATACTTTTATGGGAAAGAACTTATTGAGTAGTAAACTGAAATTTTCTTCCTGTTGGCAATGGCCAGTTGTTTCAATTTATCTTTGAGCCAATAGCACTGACGGTCAGCTTACAGCAGTAGCCAGCTGCTGGCCAATTGCTTGCAAGACTTTGCGGTCTTGTTGATGCGAGGGCCGGGGACGTGCGGCTGCGTTGATGAAAATGGCGGATAAGGAATAAATAGCAGTTGAATACCACGTCAGTGTGTCTCTAGCTGAACATCAGTGTTTCCCATAAATGGATTACTGTTTCCTCTTTTCAAACGTCTGCTTCACCTTGCAGTTAAAACCGAGAACTGATTGAAAAGTCCACCTTATTGGTGCATATACGAATGTATGTAGTGCAAAAATGACTTTCCTAATCAGTGCGACTTACCGTGTTAATGGCCCCTCCCATTTTCCCATTACTTTTGTTGAGCCAAGATGATGCCACCATGAAACAACTCTGTAGAGGAGCTTTCATTTACCCTGCCTCATTTAGCCTGGCTGGAACACACAGCTGCTCAGTGTATCTATTGCTCCTTTTTGCAGACACATATTGGTTTGCAGCAGACTTTGACTGTAAACGTATGCGAGCCGTCTACATGGCGTCATGCAGTGCAGTGGTAGGCTCCTCTCTCCTAGTGGTGCTGATCTTGTGCCATTAACTTTACATTCAAGCAATAGACTAAAATAGACCCTACATTTTGGTTACTAATGTGGAACCTCAAATATTTCATTATTTTTAAAGCTCCTCCATGCCTATTGTTAAGCTCACGTTCATTGCATCATTGGCTCGCAGCTACAAGATGTGACCAATAAGCTTGACTACCACTTAAAGTGTTTTGGGTGACATGGGGCATGCTACAGATATAAAAAATAATAATATTAAATCAGGGAGATGTCAGCTATACCCACCGGTTTTATTCTAATGAAACAGGAGTGTTCAATGACAAAAGGGTACCAGAGACAAAGAACTGAAGGAGGTCTTGAAAGACAAGTAGCTATTGTTATCCAGAGGGACCTCAATCCAACTGCAGTCTGGCTCATTTATGCATTGGTAAAACGGAACTTTATGTTCACATGCATCTATCTGACTGAGGTAGCATTTAAGATAGTTCCAGAGCTAAACACCTGAGCCAGGCTGAGGCTAAAGGATGGGGCAGAGCAAAGGGCATGTGTACCTATGAATGAAACCGCTTGAAAACAGACACAAAACAAATGAACAGCAGCAATACTGCGTCATGCTCTATGAACATTCCAGCACAACCTCCACAGGACTGTGTTAAAGGGCCTTTTGTCCAATGAGTTACCTCATCAGCACTCAATGCGCACGTGGACCCTCGGACACATTGACATGCACTCAGGGGTGAAGGATGTGTGCAGATGCATGAATAAGTGCATGCTCAAATAAAAGTACCAACCTTTTCTAGCAGGACCTTGACACAGGAGGTGTGACCCTCAAAACAGGCAGAGATCAGCGGAGTGAGCCCGTGTTTGTCTGGAGCCTGTGTGGGGAGCAGGTGGGAAAGGCGCGAGTGAGAGACAGAAAAAGATGTTTTGGGAAATGTACGAGCAGATCATAGGCACAATACCAATCCTCATACACAAGGGGCACATCCCTCTTTTTCTCAAATATAAATAAATAAAACACCTGTGAGAGGTTTACATAGCTTTACCCCTTAGCATATCTGGAAATTAAAAGAAAGCACACTGCACTTCAACAATACATTTACCTCCCATGTTTCAGAAACTTAGCTGGTTATCTAGATATGTAAGGAAATGCGCAAACATTTTTGAAGTTGGAAGGAAAGACTATATTGGTACGACTTTAAATCCTTGTGTAAATCTGAACTACGGGATGCTATGATGTTGAACTGCTGTATCCAATCTCAGGCAAGGGGTGGGATGCATTTAACTAATGTGATTGCCATGAAGAGCAGGAAGAAATTCACTCTAGAAACTCTACAGAACACTTCTGATCTACAAACAACAGACAACCATCTAGGTATTGTAGTTGATTCATGCTGCTTTGCACGACCAATTCTACTAGTTACTGAACAGGCATATGAAACCTTCAGAAAAAGCTGGAAATTACACAAGCACTGTATCCAAATCCAAGATGTCAATACTGTGACAGGTAAGTGCCCTTTTAGTGGATACAGCTCAATCTACTACAACAACACTAGAACAGACTATCTAGGCTCAGGGGGGCTATCAGACTAAATGTGAGGTCTGGCAAGGCGAGACAATATTGAATGAGAGAATGGCTGAAATAGCATATGATGAACTGGTTTTAACAGCCAGACTACTTTAAGCGTATTGTCAAACTGTTTGATTTGAACTCCTTATTTTGTTTGAACGAGTCTATAAAGTAAAAGGTATGGACGCTGTTATTTTATGTGGTCCTTGCAACCCTGGACAGTACAGAAATGAAATCCAAAATAACGTGATGGGAGCTGGTTTTTGTGCTCTTACATTAATATCTGCTCCCTTAGAAATTAGGTACTCCACCACATCTGTCTGACCAAAGTCTGCAGCATAGTGCAGAGGCTTTCTCCCACCTTCCAAGGTCCGGTTTACATCTTCAGCCTGGAAAAGAGGGAAAAAAAACAACACTCTTTAACAGGGCTGGGATAAAAAAAACGATTTTCAGATTCAATTGAATTTATTATTGATCTCTGTATTAACTAGAACTAGTCATTCAAATCTCACTGACAGTTGAGTTAAACTTTACTGTGTTGTCTACTGTAGTGCGTTCACGTTAAATAAAAAGTACATTCATGCAACTATCTTGGGGTCAATTATGTAAACATTTAATTTTTAATAATGCACCAGGTTAGAGGGAACCTTCAATTGTAGAATGTCTTTTTTGTATTAAGGCAAAATTGGTTTTGCAAAATGAAATATCCCTAATTGCATTATTACTGAATCGGAAATGAAATCAGAACCTTGTGAAACGGAATCAAATTAACTCAGGAAATCAATGACGATACCCAGCCCTAGTCACAAGCTACCAAAATGAATTAAAAAAAAAAAAAAGGTAGATCTGAGGACCGCTTTTCCTTGAAACGGATACACTCCCTGTTGCTAAAAGCTCACACTGAAATTCAGGGACCAGCAATGGCATGTACCATCCTCTACCTTTCACGTTCCTGCTGTAGACTTCAGACTGTCAGCCTTGGAGCCAAGAGAAAAGAGACACTCACCAGTCTCCCTTATTCCCTTAACACTAACCACACACACAGCTTAGTGTTCCAGGTGGCCTTCCAGATATCAGTCACAGCTGTGGCTGTCAGTTCCAAATTTTCTCAAAACTTTAAATGACAAACTAATTGTTTGAATAATAAAGATAGAGGCAAGTTGGGGAAAATGCATTAATTAGCTTAGAAATGGGCCTCCATAACAGAATATAGAAGTAGAATTAGCTAGCCTATTTATATAGAGGAATATCTTGTTGCACAAGTCCCTCATATGAATACCTGATCTAGGGATGAAAGAGCTAGCTTGGTATTGGATTCACCTGGAGCAACAAAGAGTTAATATATAAGGCTAAGATGCCAATCAAAAGTAGGGAATAGGAAAATAGCACAAGTGGAATATGCTGTTTTATTACATTGGAAACAGATAAGATACGGAAGGCTCTGCAGTCGCTTAATCACGACTTTATGACAGGTTATAAAATGCTGAAGGAGCGGCGGCAACAATTTTCTAATGGCAGCGCGCTGCTGCTAAATGTATAGAGGGTTTTCACAACAAGTTATCAGACCGGAGGTCGCATTTTGGAGATACTCCGCATCACAACAAAACACAGGAACTGACGTAGATCCTGAGCGATATCAAGGAAAATGGTTATTATTGCTGTGTTTTAGGTTGTACCAATAGGTCAGACCGAGAAAAAAACATTTGGAATATTATCGTCTTCCAAAAATTATTCAAAACCAGGGAGAGGAATGCAAGAAGTTATCAGAGGAAAGGAGACGCTTGTGGTTGGCAAAGCTCAAACTCACCCAGATAGTGTAGATAGCAAACTGGGGCTCTTTGAAATAAAGAAATAAAATAAAAAACGATTGAGAGTCACTTGGCTACACCTTGAGTATCGCAATGATGTCATACAGTTAAGGTTAGGTTGATTAAAGAAGTTATTGCATTATTTAATTTGGCCTTCACAACACAACAGTTGTTAATGTCTTGGTACTGCATCTCCCTCACTCATCCACACACACACACCATCTGGTTACAGGCCTCCAAACCTTTGTAGGATTTAAGGTCTGCAGCTGTGTATGGGCTCGGAGAGAAAACCAGGTAGTTGACTATATCGGGATATGCAACTGAAGGAAGAATCACAGAGTCGTCATGGATGTAAGCGGGAGCCAATTCGTAGGGCTCTGCACTGCCAATAAACTAATTTCTCAAATATTGCGCCTTTTCTTGTTGTCCAAGACCTTCCCTATATGGCTTTGCATTTTGGATGCTTTTCGGTTGTTTAGATATGGCTACATTCACTTAAAGTATCTAAAGTGCACAATACTCCACTGTATTCCATTCAGTTGTTAACACCGAGTATCTCCAATATGGCCTCGCATCCGGGTTACTGCCCAGAACATGACGTCGGTAAAATCTCTCTATATGGAAAAAACAATGTAGTTGTTTAAATTAACTTTAAACCAATATCAAGTCAACGTTCACAATAACTTAATGTAGGACTGTTGGTAAAAGCAAACATCACCTCCTCCAGCAGAAACAAGCTATTAATCTACAAAAGCAAGGGATACTTTAAACTCTGTGGTAAAAATCCAAGCCTCCTTGGCTACAGCCAAAACCCCCACCCTCCAATTTTCAAATCGTTTTTCAGCCGAGGACCATTTACAAGATAGAATATATGATTTGAGCCTTTTTTTTAACACTTCCATAGTTTTATTTATGTCAAAGAACACAAGTTAAATGGATATAGAAATACATATAGAAATATATTAGACTTGTTTTAAAGATATTTGCATTCTAATGGTTATCAATTTGTCAGATTAGAAGGTAATCTGAATTATTATCGCTGAATTAGAAGCTTTTTGGAAATAAAAAAAAAGAAGTCATTAGATACTGCTGGAACACGGGCCCGTGTGGTGGTTAGCTCGCTAAGCAATGACCTACATTTATCTCACATTAACAGATCCCCATTCTACCGACTATAATGAACGTTGTCCAAAAACTCATGTGTTGTCAACAACTATTGTAGTCACCGCTGCTGAAATTACAATCGACATAACGATAGCAGTCAGCTGTCTATCTACAATGTGTAACGTTACCACGTACCAGCTGATGCTGTTCTCAGTTAGCTAGCTTACCAACAGGTTGCCCTAAGCGGAAAGTGCCACCGGTAATGTTTGCTAGTCGAACTAATCACTAAAACCCTCCAAGTAACGTTACAATGTTAATGACTAACGTTATACGATTGGAGATTATTAGCAAAACACCGACCAATTGCCAATTCTCCAGGTAAGAGTAGCTAGCACTGTGGTTCGCTAACGTTAAGCTAACTTGGCGTTCAGATGTGTATGTTAGGTCTACGCTAACGTGTTACGCCAGCCTTAAAATGTTTCAAAACCAATTTAAGCTTAATTGAAGCGCCATAAACTAACTAACGTTACACATAACGGTACGGATACAACACGCCCCGGTAGCGTGCCAATATTAGTGAACCTAACTTAGCATTGCCCAACTCCAGCTACCTTAAACTAGCCAGCTAGCCAGCCTGCTTGCTGATGTTAGTTACCTTAGCTAAGCACCCACTTGTCAGAAAACAGTTGCCCACAACTCGTAGTAAAACAGTAAGATCACCGTTATCTCACCGTTACAAGTTTGGCTTCCACCTCATCGAGGTCACCGGTCTTCAATGCCCACATCAATTCTTTATCTCCCATCTTCCTGTGTTTGCTCCGGTGTTGATCCTTCCCTTTTATGCTGCAGGGCAGTTGTCAAGTTAAATGCAAGCTAGTGCGTTAAAGTTAGCTCGCTAGCTATAGCTTGAAAACTCCTCCTGTCGTCGTGGTGAGTAAAGTTACAGAACTCTACTGAATAAAATGTCGTTTTAATACTTAAGAAAGCGATTTTTGTTGGATTTGGCGTGACCCGCCAAGGAATGGCAGGTAAATATGGGCTCAAAAGAAGTTGTGAAAAGCAAAGTAGCTGAGAGGGATCCGCCTTTCAGCAAGCTAGAAGTGCTTCCGGTTCCGTTACCCGGAAGTTATGTTGCATTTAAGGTGCTAATGTTGAAAGGATTTATTTCCAATGCACACATACATCAATAAACGAATATACGTTTTCACAAATTCTTGTAACAAAGCACATGCTAGCTGTATATTTCTTGCGTACACTTGATGACATTTTATTACTATTATTTATATTCTTAAAAAAACACATGCAGATAACGATTGGTGCTTCCGCTTTACTGTGGAAGTATAAAAACGGAAATTCCTAATCTAATGGGCCATGACTGCTTTTTGTGCACACTATAGATGTATTAAGAGAACTGGTGCACACCCAGAGAGACAGTACGCTACAAACTATTTTTTTTTTTTAATTTTCCTGTTATTTTTGGTTTAATGTCCATGAGCATAACCATGAAATAAACCAACCAATTAAATAAATACCATAAAATTATAAACAAAATAAGTCACTTTATATAAAGATGATTTTTTATTATGCAGTTTTTTTTATTAGCAGTTTTTTTTTGTGTATAGTTGCAAAAGACAAATGCAAACTATATTGACCAAGTGACTTTACATGCCATGTCATGTCATATGACTCAAGACTCACTCAAGACTGAAGAATAACTTTTATTTTAATTTTATAATAAATATATTTTTATTTATTTATTAGATTACAGCTAGATATTTTATTATACAGTTGTATTGCTGTCATGTCAATCTAAAACCATGCAACTTAAATGTTAAATGAGCAACAACAAAAAAAACTGTGGGAATTGTTAAATCCACTTAATTTGATTTGATTGTTGGGGTTGCAGGTTGGCTTTTTATTAGTCACGCATTGTCGGACCTTCCACAGCACTGTGAAGGAGGGTCTGGCTAGTCCACAGAGCCTTCAGAGATGAAAACATGCTCTCGTTTATTGGCTTTTTTTTTTTTTTAAACCAATCACAAAAGTAACATCATGGGTGGCGCTAAGACGGAGCCATGGTGCCGCTGTAAAATAACCTCAGGAAGGAACTTGTTTTTGTAGAACATGTATGTTCAAAAGTTGTGTTAGTCATGCAACATAAAACATTAGACAGATATAGATACAGATAACATTGGACAGATAGTCTAGATAGCGGTCTGGATTTACCCTGCAGAGATCTGAGGAGCAGGTAACCATAAGTCCTCATGAATTGACTGGAGTTTAGAATTCCAACACAAAGAAAGTTGACAACAAGAGGCAGAATTTCTGACGCAACGGAGGAATCCCAGAAGTGGAACATCATGAATTTAGACTAGCTTTTCATGAAATCTTTTTATCAATTGACCTGTGACAACTGGACATACATAATGCTTAAACAGTCTACTGAGTCTCTTCATCTCCTCAAGCTGAACCTGCTCTCTGACCTCCCGGCAGAGATCAATGAAGTGCCTATGTACATGTATATACTGTATGTCTGAGAGAGTGCTCCTTATGACTGATGATGTTTTAGCTGACGGCCTTGTACATCATTATTTTCAATGCAATCTTTCAAGGCCATCTCGATTGTCATTCACCATTTGAATAACTGCTCAATCAGTCCCGGATGAATAGAGGATCAGGTGCAAAAAGACAACATGGCAAGAGAAGGAGGAAGAAAAATTACTATTTTACCTTTATATGTAAAGGATCAAGGGCAGATAAACAAGTTCAAAGCGATACAACTGCCTTTTAACCATATTTTTGCCACTAGAGCCTCCTACATCTGCGCCCTCCCTTCATTTCCTGTCCCCCCTCCCAACTGTACACATCCTCTCTGCAGCCTCTCCTTGTTAAATGTAGGCGATAATGACAAAAATGTTGTCACACTAATCATGACGTGAAATCAGCAGCCCCTTCGAAAAACCAATCTGTCCAGAGGATAAAGCGGACAATAAAAGACACCGTTGTGAAAAAAATTCAATATGGCAGTATGATGAAAATAAAAATGCCACTAATGAAATGCAACCACTCTCCAATCCTACTCCTCATATAGCTCTCCTTTACAACATCCCTCCTCCTCGCGCACACATGCGCACGCACGCACATACGCAAGCAGGCACACACACACACACACACACACACACACACACACACACACACACACACAC
>NC_045755.1:15126161-15130208 GCF_008692095.1 Etheostoma spectabile | reverse complement strand
ACACACACACACACACACACACACACACACACACACACACACACACACACTTCATCGTATAAGAGACCGAGCAGCAGCTGAAACTGTTTTATGTGATAGTAATAAACTGCCCTACAAGTCTATGTTGCAGATTTTACACCCAAATGGTAATAAGGGCAGAGACTTCCCAGGTTTCTCCAGCTTGTTATGGTAATTTGGTCTATATATGAATGAAATGACTGCCAGAATGGGTAATATTGTAGGTTCAGATGTGGCTATCATAGGTTCATATGTGACTTAAATCAGTTGCAGTCCATCATAACTGCAATAGTGATGTCTGCATCTTAATGTTCTTTGGACATTTCATTACATATTTGCAAACCTATTTTGATCAGAAAATGAATACTTTATAAACAAGAATACTAAAAGCAAGATGTATATATTTCCATTTTTAGTGAAGGTTTTAAACCCATTTTTGGAGTTTAAATAACATATTATAGATGTTAATGTGAGCAAAAGTAAGCCCCTGGCATGTGAGTGAAAGTACAATGGTATTTTTATTAATTTGTGGATTCCAGGGAGAAAGGTTTCCGCCTGACAGAAATGTAATTTTATCTATAGGCATGACAACATGGCACCTCTATTTTTTAAGTTTATTAGCATCACTCAGGTAACAGAATTACAGTATGCAACTTTTGGACTTTTTAATGGACACATTTAACATTTAGCACCACGAATATAAAAGAATTGATATACTAATAAAATATATCACCTACAAGGAACGTGTCCTCTTTTACCCATCCTAACTAATTAGGAGCAGTGAGAAGCCATAGGGGACCAACTTCAGTTGTAAAGCCAGTACCTCCGTCAAGGGCAGTAGTTACATGCAGCATGCATGTTGATGATGCATGATAAGAGGAAACCCAGGAAGAACAAAAAAAACTCCACACAAAAAGGGGGGTGGGGGGAAACACAGTACTCAGCATTGCCTATTTGCTGTGAGGTAGCAGTGCTGTCTAAAAACAAGAATATAATTATAAGCTTGTCTGATGTTCATCAATTAGATTATTTTTTACAGATCAAAGACAACCTTTTTATGAAGACTGAGACAGTCTATCCTCCTCAATGAGATATTATAATTAATGCTTTAAAGCTAGTACATTGGTATGGTACATTTTGGGTTATTAATTATGCATGAATGACAAATACACATAATTGAATTGGTGTCCAAAATAGAATACACAATGCCTTTACAAGCAACATTTTGAAGATTGAAACTTACTTCACTTTCCTTTTTTTGCTTTGCTAAATTAAAGTAATCCGTCAAGTGTAATTATTAATTTATTTGCAGATCAACATCTCACATGCAACACACACACAGTAATGAGCTCATAAAACTTGATGTGTTACTTGAGTTGAATATAGCCCGCAAAATAAAGAGTCATCAGATAGCTACAACATTTTAATACTGCTTAGAGGAAAAGGCTGTAATCAAGGAGGCAGACTTGTCGGACTGGGGGTGTAAAGGGGACTGAGCCCAGGGCCCTTATGCGATGAGGGCCCAAAAAGATGCTAGAATGAATAGCTGTGGATGTGTGGCCCATAGAGAATTACTTTCTCCAGGGCCCAGAAGTTTATGCTACGCCCCTGAATGTAGGATACAATTTCTAACGCTCAAGAAGCTGGTTATAAAATCTTTCCTAATGAACAAATAATAATGTATCACTGTAAAATAAAGCATTTTTTAAATGGATTGCTTTGACCCTTTATATTTTTCCTTTTGTTCTTCAGGGTACACTATTAACCACCATTAAACTAACAAACAAGAGTGTAAGTTTTGCCCATGTTTGCAAAATAAAATGATCACATCACCTTCTGTGATCTGCTCATTCTCCCCCTCTGCAGTATTTCCATCCTCATCAAGTTGATTAGTGTAGTGAAGGGTAATCCATACTTACTAAATTGGTTTAATCCATCTATCTCAGTTGTACATGCCTTGTCTTTGTCACGGCTAAATGTAATGGGATTAGTGAGGCCTGCTGTGACTGTCTCAGACACCCAAGGTACCCTGACTCAACAGCCTCAGCACAATCCCAGGGAGGCACTAAGAGCCGCCTAAATGTCAGATCTATTTGCAAAGAAGAAGCCACCTGTTTCCCCAAGATTGTCAGAACTTGGGGACATAAACAGTATATTCTAATATTTGTCCAAAACTCACAAAAAGTTACCAAAAACCCATTTTGAGAATGTTGTAGTTCTCTTTCTTATATGAGGTGAACATCATTTGGTATTTTTTGTATTGTTTTAGTTGCTAGGGCAGGCATGTTTTAGTTTCAAAAAGTCTTACATTCACTCAAAAAAAGCCAAAGTCATCTGGAGGATTTATAATTTTTTAAAGATATTGAGGGAGTCATGAAGGTGAATTTTGTCAGATTCCTACTTCAGTCTGCTCTTTGCTCCCTGTTTGCGTGTGTTGAGCCGCATTGAAGGAAAAAAGTAACTGGACTTTAAACCCCAATTTCAAAATCTCTCTTAAAGAAAACAAAGTTACTGTCACCAACATGACTAAATCAACACAAAAAAGTATATTGATAAGGCAAACTTGTTAGCAAAAAACTTTTTTTGCTGTTGTCTTTTTTTTGTCTGTCCATCTGTCTCTGTATTTTAGAAAACAGCTGCCTGAAAAAATTCTAAGTGAGGCTTCAAGTGTACTCACAATAGTGTACTATGCTGTTAATTCACCCAAAAGTATGTTGAGCGATAGTGCCCGGACGATTTAAACTGATTCTGATTATTTGGATGTGTACTGGTCTAATCCATGTAAAAAAAGCTGTTTCATTTGTCCCGTCCCAGAGGGACAGATTAATTACATATATCCCACTTTTGCTGTAATAATTACTGAACGGTTGTGTTCAAAGCTGAAAATGCAACTGTATTTGACAGATGTGGGTTGCTAGTGACAAAATATCAGCTTTCAGTGTGAAACAACCGCTTTTTAAATTACGTTTAATTGAAACATGTTTCAACTGTACCAGCTCTCCCCAACATGTTGAGTGTATATAGTGCAGAGCAAGAAAAATTATGAATGAAATTGTGGAACGAGGCATGCATGGAGTAGCCCCGCCCCCTTTTGAATTCTACAGAAAATTTAAGCACAAACAACTACCAAATGTTGGAATGTTTATGCTCAATGTGACATCACCGGATCAAAGGACCAAGAGCAACCAATCATGATGCGAGACTCTAGGAATGTTTATCTTCAATGTGACATCACCGCATCAAAGGACCAAGAGCAACCAATCAAGATGCGAGACTCTAGGAATGTTTATCTTCAATGTGACATCACCGCATCAAAGGATCAAAGGATCAAATGCAACCAATGATGGTGTGAGACTCAAGAACTCTGATGTTAACTCAGGGTTAAAACCCAAACGGAGTCATTTCAACTGGAAACCACTACACACAGTGTCTTGTTTTACAGTGAAGTTCAATCTATGTCAGAGACAATCTTCAGACAAACGAACAACATCTTCTATCGACAAACACAGTCTGATACAGACAGCAACAGTTACAGAAGTCTGATCTAAGTCATTGTGGTTCCCCACTTTGCTAGCTAGTAGCTGTGTGTGTTTTTACTTAGAAGACAAAGGCTGTACAGAAAGATTTCAGGATAATTTTTTTGTCTAATTTTGGTGAGGAGAAAGAAACTTTCGTCACTTTCTGCAACCTGCTGTGGTGGTCTGGGGTCAGTCTGTACCCACCAATGGAAATAAGCCTTTTGAGGTTAAGAGATCACTGGCGGAAACATGAGCACAGCCAGTTTCAGTAGAATCAAAGGGCCCAGCAAGGTAAATAGGTCAACTGGGACAGAAGCTCCCAAGCCCAACCCCAGCACAGCGGAAGTTAAAGCTGCTGTGGCCGACAAATCCGCTACAAGTGCCAGTGGAGTAGATGCTGGGGAGAGCTTCCAGATTGGGGAGCGAGTATGGGTAAATGGGAATGAGCCAGGCTACATAAAATTTTTGGGAGAGGCACAGTTTGCTCCAGGCCAGTGGGCAGGGATTGTTC
>NC_045755.1:15125337-15126151 GCF_008692095.1 Etheostoma spectabile | reverse complement strand
AATTGGGAAGAATGATGGGTCAGTGGCTGGGGTCCACTACTTCCAGTGTGAAGCCCTGCGAGGAATTCTTACCCACCCATCCAAGTTGTCTCGCACAGAGGGCGAGGCTAACAGAACTGAGAAAGGACCCCCCTCCCGTTCTACATCATCCACTCCTTCAGTTAGCAGCGTATCCTTGCATACACCCGCCAAAAAATCAATATCACCTTCCACTGCAACCAAGAAGTCCTCCTCCACTACACCAGCTACACCATCCTCCAACCTCCCACGCACAAACACTGAATCGGTCTCCAACCTCTCTGAGACCGGATCAGTCAAGAAGGGGGAAAGAGAGCTGAAGATAGGTGACAGAGTATCGGTTGGTGGTACAAAGGCAGGAGTGGTACGTTTCCTTGGCGAAACAGATTTTGCCAAAGGCGAGTGGTGTGGTGTGGAATTGGATGGGCCCTTAGGAAAGAATGACGGGGCAGTGGCTGGCACAAGATATTTTCAGTGCCAACCCAAGTATGGTTTATTTTCTCCAGCGTACAAAGTTACACGCATTAGCTTCCCTTCCACCACACCAGCCAAAGCAAAAACAATGGTTCGGAAAGTATTGGCCACACCATCAGGGCTAAAGCGAAGCCCTAGTGCCTCCTCCATCAGTACCATGAGCTCTGTGGCATCCTCTGTCAGTGCCAAGCCCAGAGGCACAGGCCTGCTAACAGAGACATTATCACGGTATAATCCTAACATTTCAGGCACCACAGCCCTGCAGGAGGCCCTAAAGGAAAAGCAGCGGCACATTGAGCAGCTAATGGCTGAGAGGGACATG
>NC_045755.1:15124653-15125327 GCF_008692095.1 Etheostoma spectabile | reverse complement strand
AGTTGCCAAGGCCACTGGCCATGTTAGAGCAATGGAGCAAGAAATTGGCCTGCTGAGGGTTGATCAAGAGCAGATGGAGGCCAAGATGGATCAGTTAAGTGCCTTGTTAGAAGCTGCAGACAATGACAAAGTGGAGCTGCTGAATCAGTTGGAGGACGAGCGTAGGAAGGTGGAGGACCTTCAGTTCTGTGTAGAGGAAGCTTGCATTAACAAAGGAGACCTGGAGATGCGGACCAGACTGGAGCATGTACACATTAAGGAGCTTGAGCAGAGTCTACTCTTTGAAAAGACCAAAGCTGCGAAACTCCAAAGAGAGTTAGAAGACACTAGGGTTGCTAATGTGTCTGAAAGATCTCTTATTATGGAGAGGGACTTTTCGCTGCAAACAAGAGAAGTAGTAGACCTGCAACTGCATCTTGGAACCCAACAGAGCTCTGAGGACTCAAACTCTACTGTTTCTCCCCTTCTGGATGAAATAAACTCTCTGAGAGCTCAGTTGGCTTCCCAAGAAGCTATGCAAAAAGAGCTGAAAAAGTACAAGGAGAAGCTAGAAGTTCAAGAAAAGACCCATAGTGAGGCAACTGCTCAGGGTCAAGCTATATCTGTAAGGCTCTCTGGTGACAATGAGCAGTTGCAGATGCGCTTAAGCCATGCTGAGAAAGAGAATGCTGACA
>NC_045755.1:15124433-15124643 GCF_008692095.1 Etheostoma spectabile | reverse complement strand
GTGGCGTTCCAAGTTGGAGTCTGCCATTGCCTCGCACCAGCAAGCAATGGAGGAGCTAAAGGTGTCCTTCAGCAAAAGCTCAGGTGCCCAGACAGAACTTATCAAAACCAAAAGTGCTCTAGAGAAGCTGAACATAGAGCACAAGTTGGCTCTTGAGGAGGCTGGAGCAAAATATGAGGCTGGTGCTGCATCTTGGATTCGGGAGAAGCA
>NC_045755.1:15123518-15124423 GCF_008692095.1 Etheostoma spectabile | reverse complement strand
GCACAGCTTTTGTCTTTGATTGAGGATAAGGAGCAACAGGAGGAGTCCCTGCGGTCCAACGTTGAAAGAGCAGAGGAGCAGCATTTTGTGGAGATGGAGGATGTTCTTGGAAATCTTCATGCTGTTGAACTTAGGGTGAAGGAGCTTGAGGAGAAAGAAGGGATGTTGGCCCAACAGGCCCAAGACAAGGACAGACAAACCAAAGAACAGATGTCGGAGACTGTGGCTCTACGCAGACAACAAGCACAACGTAACCAGGAGCTTGTGACCCTCAAGAGTCACTGGAACAACCAGGGTACCATGGTTTGTGAATTGAGCTCACAGTTGGAGGGCCAACAGCAGGAAGTCCTCTCTTTACAGCAGAGTCTGACGAATGTACAGCAGGAGAAGGACATCCTGGAACAAGAGCTTGGAGGCTTGAAACAAAGGTTGGCTGAAAGCACAGAGGAACAGACTAAATCATCAAACACTATGCAAGAAACACTTGAGAAGCTCAGTGAGAAAGAAGAGCAGTGCACATCTCTGACCAAAGAATCAGAATCTGTAAGAAGTCAACTTTCCGTGGTGGAGAGAAAGCTGAAGGCTGCAGATAAAAAGCTTGATCAGCTTTCAAAGGACAAATACAAGCTGGAAAATTATATTTCAGACATGATGAAGACATCTGGTGATTGTTCAGTACAGTTGACTAAAATGAATGACGAGCTCATACAGAAACAAAGGAGGGTTAAAGAGTTACAGAGTCAACTATCAGAGAAGGAGAAGGTGGTGCACTCGAATGAACAACTCCAGCAGAGACTGAAAGAGACCAGAGATACACATCAGTCTCAAATAAGTAGCCTTCAGGACAAGATTGCCAACTTGGAGAAGACTGTTGAACAGGGTGAGACTCTGGTTGAGGAGCTCAA
>NC_045755.1:15122675-15123508 GCF_008692095.1 Etheostoma spectabile | reverse complement strand
CAAGGCCTCACAGGAGAAATCCTTGTCTCAGGTGTCAGAAGTCCATGTGAAGGAAATTGAGGTTCTGCAATGTCAGGTTGACAAGTGGAAGCAGGAGCTCTCCTCCTCCACGGACAAAACCCAGGAGCTGGAGAAGTTGGTATCTAAAGTGCAGCCATACAAGGAACAAGTTCAGTGTCTTTCTGCTGAGCTTGATTCCTACAAGTATGATGTTGGACATTTGTCCTTAAAACTGGAAAGGCAGAGTCTAGATTTGGAAAATATGAGTAAGGAAAGTGAGGATGTAACTACTAAGAAAAGAAAACTGGAGAAACGGCTTTTAGATGTGCAGACTAAACTCTCTGCCCTTGAGATTAGTCACCAAGAGCTCTTAGTCCAGAATGAAGAACTGCTAATAACCAGAGATAAGCTTTTAAAACATCAAGAGGACCTAATTGCCAACAACAAGTGCTCCGATGAAGAAAGGATTTCATTGAGTAAGGAGTTGGAGAACTTGAAATATCTTCTTCAGGAAATTCAGAGTGAAAACAACAACCTGAGAAATGCTAAAGGTGAAAATCAGGCTCAAATTGAGGAGCTTCAAAGACAAAATTCAGAGAAGAATGACTTGCTCCTAAAGCTTCAGAAGGACATCCTGCAAATTGAGGCTAAAAAGAAGCAACTACAGGGCGATTATGAAAATGTTTGCAAAAGGAAAAACCAGCTTGAAGATGACCTCAATGAAAGCAGGTCAAAGTTTACATGTGAGAAGGACAATCTAATTTTAGAGAGAGATTCTGCCAGAAATGCCAAAAAATCTCTTGTTGCCAAGAATGCAGAGTTGCAGGCAAAAC
>NC_045755.1:15100181-15122665 GCF_008692095.1 Etheostoma spectabile | reverse complement strand
CCTTGAACTTAGAAAAAGAAGATCTCACAATGAAGAACACCCAGCTGCAGGACCTTACAGAAACACTGACAAATGAGAAGGTGGAGATGTCTTCTGAAATCAGTGCTGTCGTGCTGGCTAAAATAAGCCTTGAGACAGTGAAGGAAGAGCTCCGGAATAAACTCACTGTTACCAAGAATGATTTAGAGAGCTCAATTTGTGAATGCGATGAACTTAAAGCCTCCAAAATGAGCCTGGCCCAAATGTTGGAAGAGTTCAAGACAAGCAGTCAGGTGAGTGAATCTGAGAGGCTTCACCTTCTGAAGGAGAAAGAAGACTTACTTGCAATCCAAAGAAAAGTCTGTTATGAGAAGGAAGTGCTCCTTGGGGAGATAGAAGAATTACAAGCGAAGCTTACAGTCTCAACAGAACAACTATCAAAGTCCAATGAAAAATTTAAAGAAGCATTATCATCTTTTGAACAAGAAATGCAAGAATTTCGCTTTCACAATTCGGAAATTGAGATGGCTCTACATGTAATACGCAAAGAAAATATGAGCCTGGGTTCAGCACTAGAGCAGCAGAAGATGGATTATGAGCGTTTGGCAGGCGAGAAGGGAGAATTAGAAGAGAAGCACGCAAAAACCATACATGAGAACAATGCTCTTTATCTTGAGCGCGATAAGCTAGCTAGAAATATCCGAACAAATAAGGAACAGTTGGATAGTTACTCCAGAGCTAATGACAACTTTACTCAAGAGAAGTCTCATTTTACAGCAATGCTAGAGGAAACCAAACGCCAGAAAGACAAAGTTGAAGCTGAGATGGCCTCTTTGAAACGAGAAAAGGCTGACCTACAAAATGAACTGCAGAAACATAACACTGATATTAAAATCCTTGAAACTGGCAAAATCAAACTTGTTCATGAGCACAGTAAACTAAAAATGGAGTTTGAGAAGGCTAAATCAGAGCTTGTTCAACAGGTTGATAATCTCACCAAAGATTGTCAGCATCTGCAATTGTACCGGTCTGAAGCTGACAACAATGCAAAGTCCTTGCAGAAAGAGAACCAGGGTCTGCTTCAGGAGATCCAAGAGTTAAAATGTCAGACTGAATCAATAACGTGGGCAAAGCACCTTCTTGAGATCCAGCTACAGGCGGAGTGCAGTGATCGGAATAAAGCAATATCTGACAAGGATGGTCTCTCCAAAAAAATTAAGGAGCTGCAGAAATCGTTATCATACATTTCACAAGAAAATATAGAGATTTCTTCTAGCCTTACAAATGCTAATGAGCAAAATAAGACTTTTATGGTGGATATTGAGGCTTTGAAAACGCAATTGAAGCAGCAAGAAAATATTCAATCGATGGACGATAAAAAACAGCTATTATCTAAGCTGGAGGATATAGGAAAGCAGATGACTGTCCAGATCACAGGGCAGGAAAACCTTTTAGCTGGACAGTGTAAACTGGAGCAAACCATTTATTCTCTCCACACAAGCCAAGAAAATTGGCTCACTGAACGGTCAAAACTCCTTGGAGAGATAGAAAAGTTGCACGCCAGCCAGACACAACAAGAGGTTGCTGTCAAGGGCCTACAAATCGAAAATGAAATTTTGGAAAAAAAATGCAATAAAGCTGTCGCGGAGTTATCGGCTTCTGCCGTTGTGAAAGAAAATATTTCCTCCAGCATCTCAAATCTAACTGCTCAGAAGGTCGCCCTGCAGGTGGAGAGAAATGAAGCCACCCAGAAAATCAAGCAGCTGGAGTCTCAACTAAAAAATGCCATTTCTATGCAGCTTGTGGCTACAGAGGCCTCTGGCAAGACTGCCAAGGCTCTGGAACAGCTGACGAATGAGAAGGCCAGTTTGATGCAGGAGAAGAACGAAGCCCAATCTCTATTGGAAGAACTCTGCAACGCCAAGCAGAAGATGGAGACGCAGCTAAAAGCATTGAAGACAGATAATTCCAAGTACCAGGAAGATCTGAATGTATCCAAAGAGCAGCTTGGCATAGAAACTCAGAGGACTGAGAGTCTGTACCAGGAAATTGAGGAGCTTAAAGAAGCTGTTACTGTGAAAACACAATTGCTGCAGATGCTGCAAGATGAGAAAAAGCTGACTTGGGAGCTTAATAACAAAGATCAGAGCGAACTTGTGAAGCTCAAGGATGAATATTCAAAACTCAAAAAACAGTTGCAGCAAAGTGAGAGCATCTTGAAGGAGCAGTTTGAAAAGCAAAAGGCTGCTCTCCAAAAGTCCATCCATAAAAACAGAGCCTTCATTTCAGAAAAGGACCAGCAGGTGAAAAAGCTGATGAGCAAGCTGGGTGAACTGCAAGGGGAAAGTGCCTTAGTTAAGACACTGCAGGGTACAATTCAGACCTTGGAGCGGGACAAGGCTAATCTACAGGGCTGTGTTCAGAGACTGGAGAAGGACCTGGCTGCAGGACCTGACACCAACACGTCCTTAGGTGATGCAGTTTTGGACCAAGAAAGGGAGGATAAGGAGACTGCAGAGAGTCAAGCAGCAATTGAGTTCCTGAATTCATTCATTGTTGACCTCCAGAAGAAGAATGAGGAACTCAAGCACAAATTGGAGAAAATGGCGGCTGCTGCTCTAAATGGGAATAATCCAAGTGAGCTGGATAACTATGACAGCCATGACAAGGAACCCGTGAAGAAGAAGGCTCTTCCCAGGCTGTTCTGTGATATCTGCGACTACTTTGACCTTCATGACACCGAGGACTGTCCCACGCAAATGCAGATGCCGGACTCCCCTCCACACACCACCTACCACAGCAATAAGCGCAAAGAACGGTCCTACTGCGATATCTGTGAGGTCTTTGGCCACTGGACCGAGAACTGTAATGATGACTAGACCTTTAAAGCCTTTGTCCACCCTCGTTCAAACAATCAGTATGGTTGCACATCATGTTAGATTATGCCATGCTTTTAAAGTCTTGGTTTGTAAATGTGCATTTTGTGTGCTTATTTTTGCCAAACGCCTTTATTGTCCATGCCGGTCCATAAGGGTTTTTTATGGGAGAATGGTCTCCCCTTCTCCACCGGGGGCCTGTTTCACGAAAGTAGAATAAAAATATCCAGGATAAGTGAAATAGTGCAGCTTGACTTAATGTGATGTGTTTTTATGTGATAAATGTGCTGGTTTTACTGTGAAGTGTCTTTGAGTAGCCTGCCATGTAAAACACAATATAAATAAAATCTATTATTTAGCCTACTTTGCCTTAAAATTAAACAGAGGGAATTAATGTTCCTTGGGAAATGTACCCTAAGGACTATAGGCTTAATTTAATTATAGAATAAACCCTTATTTACAAGGCGTGAACATGTTTTAAAACTGTATGCACACATCTCTATAAGTTATGTCTAATTCTAAATATCTTTGAACTGTTTATACAGAATAATCAGAAAGGGACAAAAACTAGAGTAAGTGACTTCAATACATGCTGTTAGCATATATGTAAAACAATATTCATGTTTTCTTTATTCTTCTGACAAGTGACAGCACCAAAATAAAAAGATTAAGAAGCATTGTGGTGTTTCCGGTGTGATGAATGTAAACTACACTATAGGCCACGTTGTTGGTCCAGGTTATGAAACCAACGTAAGCTATGATAAAAAACATAAGGCCTACATATTAAGGAGTAACACAAACTGTCCTTTATTAGAGAAGGACAAGCAACAAGAAAATGAAATCATGAATGTATTCAAAATCACTTTCAGCGAATGGAACACTCTAATTTGCCCCACAAATAGTTATAAATTTATGTGAAAAAGGGCAGATATTGCATGTTACTTTAAACCATAACAGGGCGTAAGTTACTAGCTAGCGTTAACAGATCTTATTTGTCAGATGAACTCCAAATTCCACATGTGAAAACGTTGAAATATTTGTATTAATGGTAGCTACGTCAAAATGAAATAGTGCTTACCATGGGGTTTGACAGCAGCAATGAAGCAGTCTCCATCCTCGCCCTCGTAGACTGGCAATTTTTTTCCCTTCTTTTGTCGACTGGCGCAATATGTTGCTTGGCAGAATTCAGATTTACTGTCCATCACATCAACAGGAGCCAAGTCTCAATGTCAAGGATCATCCAAAGCCAGAATTTGGAGGAGTTCGAGCAGCATCGCTGACAGTGAAATAATCATTCAAATGTGAGTATCTTTAGTAGCTACTGTACATTTGTTATCACCGTTAATGTTTTACATCAATGTAAAGCTTAACTTTTTAATGCTGGTACAAATTGCTATAATAATTAGGTAGAGACACCCCGAGCTAACTGAACCTATCGTTTAACATTAGGCTGAAAGCTAGAGGTCGCTGTCTTTGTAAAGTTTAATGTTCAGTGGCATTTTCATTATTTTATATGCCGTTGCAGTACATGCATAACGTTAGCAGAGATTTAGAAAATTGGTGTGTTTATCACTAGTTGTATCTGTAGACGGGAAGTAACACTGCACAGTGTTAACTTCACTAGCAACATTCAAAACGCTAACATGTATGAGTAGTTTCCCATGTAATAACATTCTGTTATAGCATTCATAACAGTAAACATTTTTCTTGTGTTAACTGTCTTTTAACAGGGACTAAAGCAAAGCAAAAGACCAGCAGGGGGACAGAGGCAAAAGACAGATGTTGAATAGATTATTAGCTACATTATTGCTTGGGATTCTAACAATAAATGCTTTCAATTAACTGGTTTGTGTCACCAAGTTCTTGGGCGTGTGTGTATAGAATATAAAAAGTTTTTCAATGTTTATTTTTCCATCAAATTGTGACCTGGACAGATGAAACTAACTGAATTATATTCAGATGCTATTTGTTTTAACTTGTAAGGTATACATAGTTTAAAAAGACTTACACAAAACATGTATCTTTACTATAACATTATTCAAACATTACTATATACAGTACACAAGTAAATCCAACATGAAGGGCGATCAGACCCAGCCGTCGATGATTGTGCTGCTTCCAGACTGCAGCCAGAAGGAGGAAGCTTTAGGTTAGTCATCCAGCCTGTCCTGGTAAGATTACCATTGTATCACAAGTATATTTAAGCATTCAGTTAAAGTCCACTGTGTAGTTTCTTCATCATGAAGAAAACTGACAACTTTAAAAACACCTACCTTTACTGTGTTAGCGGCTATTTATCAATTGGGTTATGATAGTCAGGTTGATTGACACTTGTGTCAACGGTACTATTTAATGTTTATCACTTGCAGTTTACTGCATGTCATCTTGCCTGTGCAGCTCATTAGTTGGTAGCATTTATCTTGCTGTAGTTGCTGATCATATTTTGCATTTGTTGAATTGATCAATTAGCTAATGTTATGTGTGCAGTAAACAAGCTAATTTTAGCTGCTAGTGTACAATTAATGTAATTAAGATTAATTTATGCAATTCTCCTTACCGGTAAGTGACAACTACAAACATGAACTTGCACCAGTTTATAATTTAACATCCCAGTAAGCATACATACGTTGCCATGGCGTCTGCAAATGATCGCTTCATCTGCAGTTGATAACTGGTTATTTTGAAGCATCGTTTGACCGTCTGGACGTCTTTTGAAGGAAATCTGTACATCGCATTAACTATGTCGGTTAGATGGAAGTTCCTCAGTTGTTCGCAGGTCATTTGGAGGCTTCTGGATGTCTTTACGTTATACACACTGTTGATGTGATGGACAGTAAATCTGAATTCTCAGCAAGATATTCGCACCACAGGAGACCAGGAAAAAAAGTTGCTAGTCAACAAAGGGTTATAGGAGGGGAGACTGGGGTCATAAATCAGTTATTAGATGGTGCCCGTTTTGTTGGCTAACGGCTGACCAGTCACATAACTTTGTTGAATCTAAGTTAACCATAAATCTAACTAGTTAACATTAGCTACATTCAACTGACAGCGGTTTATAGTCAGTTTTAACAAACGTTTTTGACTTTGAGATCAATACAATTAATTTGATAATTACTTTTCCGTTTCATGTTTAAAGCAAGGGAAACTTTGGTAAGCTGTAAGGTTGCGTTTGCGTTACTAGTTATCCCTCATTAGAAAGGTGGGTATTGCTAAGAATATTCTACAAAATGTCAGGAATACACAGTGTTCATTGCAAAACAATAGTTTGCAATACTATAAATATCCTACTGTTCAATTATATTAAAAGGCTGAATTAGAGCTAAGGAAAATTCTGCAGAGAATTTAACTATGTCAACATTTGGCTTGCAATATTTTACTTAATGAAAGCGGTCTTCTACTCACATCTGCAAGAACAAAAAAAACAACAAAGAAAACCACTTGCGTTACAAAATACTCCATGCATTAAAAGATACATATTTGAATAATGCGGTTACGTTACACGGGAAAGGATTCACATGCGGACACCAACGGCAGAGTGAACAGGCAGAGTTTGAGTGCACAGGGAGAGCCGGCGGGTAGGGGAGGTTGCAGGTGAATTCCAGGTTGGAAGCGAACCAGACGATGGTGTGCCGGGGAGCAGTCAGGGCAGACAGGCTGGCAGGAGAGTCTGTCGGCTGGCACGCAAGCAGGCACTGAGTGAACTCTGGAAGACGGAGAACAGGTCGTTAGAAATAACGTCAACTACACTTGACAAAGTATACTGAGTGGCCGGAGCAAAATGCCAAGAGAGGTAAACTGACGAACTGGCAACAAGTGAGGGCTGAACCAGAGTATTTAACTGCTAGGGTGATGAGTGATGAGCCACAGGTGCGATGCACTGCAGGCGGTGATGAGCCACAGGTGCGATGCACTGCAGGCGGTGACGAGCCAGGATAAGACACGCCCACACAAACACACACAGAGAGGACTAGACAGAGGAGACTGACAGAAACAGCAGGGAGGGGAAAAACTGGGAACACAAGGAAGGGACGAGAAAGCGAAGCAAAACCCTAACAAATGCACTTAACCCTAACAAATGCACTTAACCCAAATCTTTTTCTTGCCTCAGCAGCAGCGGAATCCTACTTTCCTGAGTCCGAAACTGAGTAGGCCAACAAGGACTTCCCCGACTGGCAACAGACTGTAGAAGAGGCTGTAGAGACACCCTTTTTTCGTCACTGAATTAATTGACATTATGATAAACAGTGGAAAATATAGTGTGAGAATTAGTTTGTTCTCCAACATGAACACACTGCTGTTGTGAAGTAGGGATACACAGCTCACGAGTGTGTAGTCAAAAGAGAGAAATATTGTATATTTAGCACACTGTTATTATTATTATGTTATTCCTGGCTCAATTGTTCAGTGTCTTTGGGTTCAAATAACATTGTGATCCTATTGACATCCAAAAATTGATGTTGTAATGTTTTTCTTAACCCTCCTGTTGTCCTCGAGTAAAATTTGACCCCTTTAAAAATGTCTATATCTGAAATATGGGTTTCTTTTTAACCAAATCACCCCAAAAAAATGGATTGGATTCCATACCGTGCTCTTTGCAAAAACAATTTATCACTTTCATGCCTGACTAAACTCATCTGTACGTTCCTCTGATCTTAACTATTAGTCAAAATAATTCATAATTTCTGCTTTTTTAACTCAAATATTAGGTATAATTCTATATAAATGAGGGTTATTGACCATGAATTTCAAAATGTAGGCCTACTGTAAAACTAGTGGTAGTAAGGTGGTGTTAGTGAAAACTTAAAAAAAGTCTGAAAAAGGGTTAACTGATTGTGATTGGGTATCCCCTGGAACACAGCCAATAATCGAGACACACTCACCAAATGAGAGAAAACAACTTAAGCCGTTGCACACCGTTCCCGGGAAACGTGCCTGCCCCAGCTCTTTGCCTGAGAGGAGGCTGACAGCAGCAGACTTAAAAAAAAACACTGGTTTAAGCTTGTTATAGTGTTTTTGTACAATAGCCCTTAGTATAGACCAAAGTAGGATAATTATCTCAAAATATAGCAACAGGATCAACAATTTTTTGTATTTTCAGAATAGCTTTCAATGTGTTATAGTGTGCTATTTTCTATAACATTTTGAAATTTTGTAAATTGTCTTTGAGTACCCTGAAAAGTGCTTCTTAAATAAAAATGTATTATAAGTAATTGTGTATGATTTATCTATCTTACTTTAGAAATTCATGTAATTAAGTTAAGATATTTCAGGTAATTTTGTGTGTCCGATACTGACCAGTTCTGTTGAATGTAAGGGTTAATGCAGGATCAGTTGATCGGCACATCTTCCTGACATCTGTGCACTTGTGCGTTGACGTGCACTTGCTAGCCTGTTCAATTGTACATGTTCTCCAAATGCTATGGAGGACTCTGACCTAGCCTCTGAAGAATCCTTCCTTGGTGGGACTAGTCCTTCCAAGGAAACATCCTGGACATTGAGAAACTGCTAGGGTGTGTAACGTAAAGACAGCCAAACGCTCAATAAATGATGCTACCAAATGACCCGCAAATAACTGAGGAACTTGTAATACATCTAACCGACATAGTTAATACGTTGCTGCGATGTATAGATTTACAACATAATAAGATGTCCAGGTGCTCAATAAACTACGTTCAGAATGCCCCATGATCAATTGCAGATTAGGATCTTTTGCATACTTCGCTGTTTGTGTGCTTACTGGGTATGAGTTAAAAGAAAGATTAGCCAAGATAAGATAAAAAATATAGTTGTTTACTATTTACAGTACTATAGTGGCAGTATTCTTTTACAGTAATGCTTTGACTACTGTAATTTCAACTGTAATACTTAGACGACTGTGATTTTTGTCATGTTGACAAGGTTGTAATGTAAACTTTACAGAATTCTACTGGAAAAATCATATACAGTAGTGTTACTGTGAAATCTAAATTAAATAACTGTAGATTTCACAGCCATCACTAACAGTGTATACCCTCAAATTAAATTTTTTTTTAAACATGGTTTTAATATGGTTCAGCATTAAGTAGAATTTTAAATACGCTAAGTACACATGGTCTCTGTATTTTCTTTCTTTTTTACTTGCAGGGAACTTGTTGCTAAGTTCAGTGTTGGATGCAAAAACACCATCACCAAGTTAGGGATGAGAGTAATTTCCGTAACACGCCACCCATGATTGATGTAAAGCTTCAACCTCTCAATCACAGCTGGCCTGTTTGTACTCAGATATTGCACATGGAGCAAATTTGGTTTCTAACCCAGTAGAGGATAATGATAGAGAGTGCATCATCTGGTTTTTCCACCTCACTATTTGAAAACTTTTGATAAAGGAGGGTGCAACTACCATTTTTTTCAATAGAGCAGGAATAAAAAATGCAGTTTGGAAAAGTAATAAAAACTGCTAACTGCAGGGGAGCGTGTTGTGTTTTGAGGCCAGAGGAAACATTAGTAGTAAATAATTTCACATCCAATAGACCCATAAGCTATGGAGCTTAATCTCAAGACAAATTAAACCTCTGCTGATGCCTGCAATGCTGAGATAAACACATACTTCATGAGGCAACGGACATTCGTGATAGTTGATAACATAACCAGTGTTGGTTATGTAGTTAAACACTTGTGGAAACTGTTGCACATTAAAGTACATTTTGCAACACACTGCTACCACTGATTCTCTGAAAAAGGCTGCCTTAGAAAATGAACACAACAGCTGTGATTGAATGATCTAAAAGAGGACCTAAGCCTTTGAAGGACCTAAAGCCCTCTGGGTCTTCATCATCTACAAATGAACACGACTAAGAGCTACGATTATTCTCTAAATATCCTGTTGGGCAGGCATATGTTCTCATCTATGTGTGGCTGACTCGTCTTTGTTGACAAGAACTGTCTATGTGGCCTCTGTGGGCAGACGTGTGCTGCTTCCTCTGACTCCACATGCTGCCTCCGTCTGGAGGTCAGGCCGACATAGTACTGCCTGCATTAATAGGAGTGTGGGCAAGAGGAAATAAGCGAGGCACAGGCCAAGACTTGTCTTCAAGTCCAGGCACACTGACGTGAACCACATTCATTCCCCTCCAACAGTCACCCTGAGCGTGGGTTTTGAGGCACCGAGCTGGGAAGACATTGCAGTCCGGGAAATGTTCTCTGTCACTCCAAGGCAGTTATCTAAAAATTCACCAGTGTTTTCACGAATAATATGATAAAGTTGCTACCAAGAGACCGGGATCATCGCTATAACTCAAGGATGCTTACAACTCCTAATAAATTGAGCAGAAACTGACGTGGCTGTCCATTGTTCACCCGTATCACCTTCGCTCATCTGGCCCTCACTTCCATCAGGCAGTACTCTATATCCCATCATCCATCACTCTAATGTGTTGTCCAATACTGGCTGCCCATGATCAACCCTGACTAGCCTGGACTGGGGGCTTGTGCTTTCTGTAGTAGATGTGAGTTCTGATAGGATGTGACAACTTTATTAGGCACAAATCAGGCCGCCGTGGTTCCATTCTCTGCTGGACGTGTGAGCGATGTGCGCTCCGAGCTGTCGTTTTTTTCACGGGTGGGATTCTTTCTCTCTCTTTTAATCTATCTCTTTTTATTCAAAGCTTCTGAGCCTTTCTCTGACATAATCAGCCCTCTCCCTCTCGACCATCTACTACAGGAACCTTTAGGTGACAAATCGTGTCTCGGATTGTTGGTCCGGCCATTGGTGAATAGCGTCACGCCCATCTGAATAACAAACACACATGTCACGCCTGACTATCGTTAGCTCCAAATCACATCCAGCATGACATAGCTCATCAACCCGTCCACACCCTACTGCACATATAAAGCCCACTCTAGAGGCTCATTGTAAAATACTTTTTACTTCTAATAAATCCCTTTGCCTTTGTCATGGATCAGAAGGAATAATACATCTCGAAGGCATTGCAAACATGATTGGCTTTCGTGGTTATAAATGAGAACAAGCATAAATAATGATTTTTCCAGTGTATTCCGTTTATGCCAGGTGAGATGATTCTTTTCAAAGGAAAAATCCCCTCGTCAGTATGTTACAGCGCTGGGTTAAAAACGGAATCTTGAGGAGATTAACACAGGCATGTTCCCAAAGCTCCTCACTCAAGAGCAAAATGGAAATCATCCAATTTCTCTGGGAAAAGTTTAGGCAAATTGAGCAGCAGTACGGACAAAGAGCGAAGACAAAAGAGGATTTGATGCATAAACATTTTCCCTGCACTTCAGCAGCTTTCACTCTGGCTTTGTGAACAGTTCATCCCTCGGGGGGTACGGGGATGTTAAGACGTGAGGACAGAAAGCAATGACTATTTCCTTAAGTTCCTTGTGAAAGTGTATTGCCGGAATACAAGCAAAGTGATAAATCCTTTTTTTACATTTACAGTGCTGGAATGTTCTATTTTAAAATCTTGATAGTTGGACGCTGGCTTGGCTTGTTGATCTCAGCTCAAGTAGAAAAAAAAAAATTGCCAAAGAATTACAATAAACACCACGCAAATCAACAAATTTACTATATACCTCCAGGAGTTGTAGTGCAGCTTTAGAGGAAGATTTCCTCCCAAATTATTCGATTAAAGTGACAGACCCCTGTCTCCATCAAAGCGGAAGAACTTTGTTTCCCATTTAACAGCAAATAAGGAAACATGGTTGCATTACAATGATAATCTTGAAGATTTTCATTTAAATGAATGTGTGTTTAGTCACTTTCATCAATTGGGGTAACACAATGGTTAAAAGCAGTTTCGCGGTTTTGCATTCGCAGCATTACAACCTGGGAGTCTGCTGCGGCATTCCCGGAAATTATTTGTAATGCAGACTCACTTTATTCTGGACACTTACGACGCAGTAAGTAAAAGTCCCAAATAATATCACTGTGTTGGAAGATAAGCCTGATTGGTTTACCTGTCTCTGGGGGCGGGTCTTACACACACACACACTAAAGTTTCATTGACACATTTTTGGCAAATCATTTGGGAGAAATCTTTTAAAAAAGACGTCCGTAGACGTGGTGTCTGGATTAGCGGACAGCTGGTAACTTCACACCAGACAAAATGCCTTTGTAAATGTGTATGTTCCTCTTAAGGAGTCAACGTTTTTGCAAAAAGTAACTCATAAATACTCTATGAGTCCTTAAGTACATTTATGTCATTTTGATGATGGGTGAACATGCTTTAAAACCATACTTTGCAATCTTCTGAACGCTCATAGGCACCCTTTAGAAACTTACGTTGATTTTTCCTAAATGATTGGCTCTTGAAACTGGAGGTCAATTGGAGTTGTAAGAGGATGAGACAAGGATGATACATACATAAATATATTGCCCATAAAATAAAGTATTTATTTATATAAATTGCAGAAAAAAGGTCAAGTGTCCGGAATAACGTGAGCTGTCGGAAGTGTCCGGAATACAGTGAGCCTGCGTTACTCGGAAGTTGGATTTTACGAAGTCAAGGTCGGAAACACGCCCCCTGACGTTGGATTTCCGTGCTCGGAACTCGGACAACCACTGAGTACCCTCCAAAAGCTGTAGTAAAATACAGTTATTAGCACTTATTATTTATTAGTTATTTGTGTCTCACTAAATCAGTCATACACACAGTCCTGTCCATATTCTATCCATGGACATGTTGTGTCAGCGTAATGCGTTGTTACAAACTGGAATTGCTAACATGGTTAACCTTGCTACAGCTAATGACAACAAGGAAAATCAGACTTGTAAATGGAACGCATTCATCTCCGGTGTGACGTCATTCCCAGCATCCGCTTCCCAGTTCCGAGGTAAATTGAATGCACTTAGTAACATGTTTTCAATCGCTCAGCAGTGATTGGTCTGCCAGACAGGGTAGGCGGAGCTAACATTCTCGCTCTTCAACTCACTTGTGTGCGAAGCAGCGTGCTGTTTTTTCCAGTCTCTGCTAGCGTTGCAAATAAATGGTTACTATGGCTGAAAAAAACAAAGAGCGATGACGACAGACTTAAAAACCAAGTGAAATCCTAAAACACAGCTGCAATTACCCCTTATTGTTGTAGGTGCCGCCAAAGAGAACTATATGGAGATCTTCAGGACTGTAACTTCAAGTTAAGCAATCAAAGCACTGGGATCGAGAACGCAACTAAATATGACATATTATGCCAACTCAGAAGAAACTGGTGTTTTATTAAGTAGTGGCATAGTTCCAGAGGAAAACTAGGCCATTCATCAGTAGCAAAGGGGCACTGGTAAGATCTCCCCTTTTTTCCCGTTGCACAAACACCCTCATTTGTATGAGTAAACAGTCACTAGAGTAAAAAATTAGAGAAAATTGTGTTTCTCATCTCCATGTCTGTGATATGTTGCTGTTCTTTTGGGAATGTCTTGGAAATGATGAAAATGCTGAGCACCCAGAAGGATTTGTAAGGGATGCAGCTACTGTTTTCAATGAGGCAGCTCTATCTGGACAATATCAGAGATCACAGTATTGGTTGTGGTTTCTTGCTTGGGCATGCATAATGCATCATTTTCTCTAATCTGAGTGGGATTTCTCAAATGCTGAAGAGGAGAATATAGTTATTTTTTATCTTCACTTTGTTGTGGAGCTCAGTTATCATTTCTTAAGGTGTCCCATATTGAATTCTCCTCTTGTCATTCGGCAACAATTCACCAATCCGGCAACAGATGATAAGAAAAATGATCAGGAAAAGAGGACCATTTTGTTTTGGAGACCACCTTATTAAAAATAAATTACCTTTCTCAACATATTTCCACTAAACCCGATTACAGTTTTGCTCTTCTGCTATAGATAATAACATCTGTGTGTTGTGTTTTTGGGGCTTGCAGATAAGTGTGAGCGAGTAAATCAATGTTTACAAGGAAACAGGTGTGACGTGTGAGACTGGGGAGTGAGATAGTGTGTCTGTGGAAAGCATGTGAATGCGCATGCATGAAGCAAAGGTGGCGTACCATTTTTAGTATACTGTAGAGCTGCAAACAGGTTAGACACCTGCAGCTGGGAGCAGCAGCATGGCCAGGCAGACAGAGCTGTGACTCCATGGAGGAGCCCACGCTCTCAATTAAATTAACAGGAGATGGGCTCATTAGCACTCGGCTGATTACTCAGGGAGCCTCGCGGAATGTATATGCTATAGGGAAAGCAGCCAAGGCTGTCAGAAAGCAGGATTGTCAGTTGCAGAGCAGATCATGTAAAGTGGATTGTACACTAAGTTGTAAAGGGAAACCTGTCCAATCCAAATGTCCTGGGAATCGGGTCATGTGAATTTCTATTTATTATGAATAGAAATAAAGCAAATGTTGGGCCATTTTTTTCAAATATACAAAATAATGTATTGGGAATTGCTGAATTCATTCGATAATTAGTTTTATTTACGGTTTATTTAATAGGGACAGATTGTGTATACATAGACAAACTGAAAACAGCTATCCATTGCAATAGCGAGTGGTAGTTTGTAACACCTGTCCCTGGAACGGAATTTTAAATAGAGATATTAATGTAAGCCTTCACTCTTACATCCATGGTTTACAAAATATCCAAGGTAAGCAAAATTAAGGTGCAAGCTTTCAGCTCCTTCAGGCTTTTTGCACAGAAGACATGTAGACTCTTATAGTAGGAAAAAGAAAAATGGTTGTTACTAATAACATTAACAATTGCTCTGTTTCATTAAAGAGTCCCATTTCATTAAAGAGTCCCAGTCCCAGTTTTTTTTTGCTGTTATTGAAGAAAATGCTGCTGCTGTAATAACAAAATTTCCCAGTTGTGGAATGAATAAAGTATAATCTAATCTAATCTGACGGCCTCATAGTACCGCTATGTACCAGAAGCAGCACAAATGAACGGAACCAAGGCAGCTTTAAGAAACCCTGTTAATTTGAACACTACTTTTTACACACTACAGTAATGTTTTTCTGATTTTATCTTCTCATTGATCTGAACCCGAGAGACTCGCCCACAAGCCTAAACAGCACCTCTGATTCATAGTTTAATCATTTAATAACCATAAAAGATAGAAACTCACCGGAAGTTGCAGCTAAAAGCTAACGAGTTAGCGGTTACGGAGGTCTCTTCCGGATCTTCCTAGCCTCTACAGGTGATTTTCTATCCAGCCTGGAACTTGTGCCTTTTTTGGGGTCGTTGAGCATTAAATCCAAACCGTTACATCCAAGATTTATCAACTTTATGTCCATAATTCATCGCGTTTTTGCTCATTTATGTCGCTAGCTCCCGGCTCCGTGTCTGCTCTCTGTGTGTTTAGGGAAGTGAAGCCAATAGTATGCCCATATATGGGAGACAACGTCACCCAAAGACTATCGAGGCTGAAAGAGGTCAATCTTCCCAGTCATACTGGTCTAGTATGCGATCAGAGATGTTAGAGCGGACAAGACCTACCGTTTTATAGAGGAAAATGGCCCCACTGGTTTGAGATTTGGCATATAATTGGGCCTTTTCTGAAGAAATGTAAATAGCATGTGCTTTATATGAGTTATAATGTTTATTATGTTTATTTTTGCACATAGGAGAACTTTTTTAGACACACAAACGCTTGTGTAGCATTGCTGTGGGTGTAATATCAATAAATATGACATTATTTTGTGTATTGTTGGCATAAGTAAATGTCATGAGGGCAAAGTGTCTGGACTTTCTTTGAAAAAATGTATGTATTTTGTTAACTATATAAGTTGTAATGATTATTTCTTCACAGTGTGATTCCCAATACGTATGAGAAGTGTTTTAGAGAGGAAAATGGTTTAGGTTTTATTGTTCTGTCTGTGATATCAATACATATGTGGAAGATTCATGTCCGTTATATTTATTTATTTGTCTTTAAGCTCCTACAACCATTTTTAACATTCAGGTGACCTCACTGCAACCCAAATATTCCAATAACCCAGTTTGTCCTGAAAAAAAAGATGTTCATATCTTGATTGTAGACAACAGGGTTGATGTTTTACAGTTTTTTATAAAAAAATCCAGACGGACAAGAACTGTAAAAATGGCCTTAGGTTCAGAGGGTTAAAATTAAATTACAGTATATCCTGCACAGCATATTTGAAATGTTATATATTATATATATATATATATATATATATTATATATATATATATATTATATATATATTATATAATATACATATATATATATATATATATTAGTCCTTCAACATTGCAGGACAATGCTGAAGATGTTTATGAGTCTGTGGTGGCCATGCTATCCTCTTTGCTGTTGCATGCTGGGGCAGCAGGCTGAGGGTAGCGGACGCCAACAGACTCAACAAACTGATTCGCAAGGCCAGTGACGCGTGGGGGTGGATATGGACTCTCTGTCGGGGGTGTCAGATAGGAGGATGCTGACCAAACTACATGCCATCTTGGACAATGTCTCGCACCCACTCCATGGCTTGTTGCTCAATCACAGGAGCACTTTCAGTGACAGACTAATTCTCCCAAAATGCACTACAGAGCGCCACAGGAAGTCATCCTGCCTGTGGGCCATCAAACTTTTTAACTCTCCCCTAAGTGTCTGACACACACCACACACACACACACACACACCACACACACACACACACACACACACACTTGGAGAGGTTGAAACTGGACAATATTATCTGTATTATCTTTTGTGCAATAACACTGGCCTGACATGTGTGCAATCTCAAATACCACAATATTATTATTATTATTTTATTATTTAACTTTTACCATTCCAAATCCTTATATGTGAATTATGTAAATAATGATAATAAACATTCCTTTATGTAATACCGTCGTATCCAATTCTTATATTTGTGTGGTTTGGGGTTTTGTTGGGTTTGTTTCCCGTTCTCGCTCTTGTGAATGTCTCAGTGTTTTCCAGGTCCTGTGTGTGTGTCCTGTTCCGTCCCCGGTAAGTCTGTGTGTTTCACTTCCGTTTTATTGTGAAGTCGGCTTCCTGTCTAGTCTTGTCTTGTCTTGTCTAGCTTCACTTGTTTGTCTGATTGCCCTGCCCCGCCCTAATGTGATTCACCTGAGTCTCACCTGTTCCTCATTACCAATTACCTTTGTATTTAACCCAGTGTTTTCTGCTTCTTGTTGGATATGTTGTTTTGCAGCCTGCCTGTTCCATGGTTTGCAACGTTCCTGATACTCGTGAGTTTTTGCCCCCAGTGTTGTTTTATGTTTTTCCATCTTGCCCTGCTCCTTTGCCTATCTTTTGGACTTTTGGAATTGGATTTACCCCTGGTTTTGTGCTCCTTCTGGATTGTTTTTGTTACCAGACTGTAATAAAGCCTTGGGTATCTGCTCCTGCCTGCTTCGTATCTCTGCATTTGGGTCCTCCCTCATCATCCCGTCACAATATTCTTTATTTGTGTATTTCTACTCTTAAATATTGTGCAACTAAACACAGAGTTTCCCTTCGGGATCAAAAAGTATTTCTGATTCTGATTCTGATTTGATATATATATATATCTCTATCTCTCTATCTCTCTATCTCTCTATCCTCTATCCTCTCTCTATCTCTCTCTATCTCTCTCTATCCATCTCTCTCTCTATCTCTCTCTCTATCTCTCTATCTCTCTATCTCTCTATTCTCTCTATCCTCTATCTCTCTCTATCTCTCTATCTCTTATCTCTCTATCTCTCTATCTCTCTCATCTCTCTTCTCTTCTCTCTCTCTACTTCTCTCTCTCTCTCATCTCTCTCTCTCTCTCTCTCTCTCTCTCTCTCTCTCTCTCTCTCTCTCTCTCTCTCTCTCTCTCTCTCTCTCTCTCTCTCTCTCTCTCCTCTCTCCTCTCTCTCTCTCTCTCTCTCTCTCTCTCTCTCTCTCTCTCTCTCTCTCTCTACTCCTGACATTAGGGGTCTGTTTTCCGGGTTGTTTATATTTTAAATAATGTGTTCCAAAAACCTGGAGTGATAAGGAAATTTGATGTTGGAGTTCAATAATATTTTTTTGTATTTAACTGTTTGATGACAGGATTTTCTGAATTATTTCCTAACAATGGACATTGGTATTTGAAGAAGTGAGCTCAGCTGCTAAATTGGGATTGACCTACATTAGCACCATGTTCTATATAAAGACTGTACATCACAAAAGATACTACGAATTGTAGCGTTGAATGGCGGCGATGTGACTGAATGTTGTGTTCAGCATGTTCGCTCTTCAAACGCCACGCTCCATTGTGCTCAGCTGTGCCACCGCAGCGCAACTCATTGCAACCTGCTTCACCGGTTAATGAATTAGAGAGAACACCATTCTTTCATCACCTGAGCCTAAAAAATTTCTAGTCCAGAACTCATCACCTCTTTATAGCGTTCTCTTGTTTTTCTTCTAATCTCCACTCCCACCACTCAATCTCCTGCTAAAGCAATCTAAGAGTCTTACATGGGGGAAAAAGAGCGAGAAGATTGCAGGCCATTCAGAGAGTGATTCCTGGTGAAAGACTCATGATTTACCCCATACATCCGTTTGTACTGGATGTCCATATTGTTTATTGCAATGAAATGATGACTAACCCATCTCAATTATTGCATTAGCTTGATAATGCCTGTATACCTTATTCTGCATGTGTTTAATTGCACAGGTGAACCAGATTGAGGCTTTCAGTTTGCATACGTGGCACTGCTTTTGATCCAGTGCCTGGCTGTGTCCTTCATTTGCATAATTGTAATTACCTGTGTGGGCAGAAGCCCGGCTGCTGCCCCAGGTAACGATCAGATGAGGCCTGTTTTCCTCCCATCTTCCTTGCTCGGGCTGTGAATTACTTAAATTGCCCAGTCTAAACACCTTGCACAATCTGGGCGCGTTACAATTTTAGAGGCTCTGCTTTCCTTAATGACACATTTTGCTGAATGCTGCCCGAACCGTTTTTTTGAAGAGGAGAAAATGAGGGGAGAAAATCAGCAACACTTTATTCCTGCTGACCAAACTTTTTCTCTGACTTGATGCATTGCTCCCAGGTTTTCCTCCAGTGAGCTCTGCCGTCCGTTTCCACTGAACATCCTTATTACTGGTGTGTACAGAGCTGATCTCATGCCAGGGCTAATCCAATTTTTAGCCATGGTGGATAATGAGCAAAACTATTTACCCAAAAAATAAATCATAGTCACGCACAATGGCATCAAGTACCAATACCTTTCTAGAGGTATTGTTTTTTGTGTCACCAGAATACAAAGACACAACAGTATTTTGGGCTTAACGAGCTGGTCTCATTTATGCCTTTTCTCCTCAGGATTAATCACATACTGCATGATAGAGAATGATTTACATAATTTTCATGTGAAATGTGTTGATAGATAAAATAACTCCCTGTGTGCAAAAATTAACATGCAGCATACGTTGACTGCCAAAAACTACCAGCGCTTCAGAAATCACCACTCTTTCATTCATTCCAACTTTTACAGGCAGGCAAAAGAAGTATTAGTTCACTTCTGGAATGCAAATCAGGAACTTTTTGATGTGAATTAATCTGTTAGAGAGCTCTACAGAGTGAGCTCATCATTCAGCAAAGCTCTGAAATGGAGATAAACACTAATTTTTTGAACACCCACTCTAAACTTCTTCTAGACTTTCTTTCATTGTCTAAAATCTCAAATATTTACTATGCTCTTTTGTGTAACTGATACTTGGAGATGGGAGAGAATGAGATGATGAGAGGGAGCGACAGAAACTAATGGATATATATATATATATATATATATATATGTATGTATATGTGTGTGCTTATGTGTGTGTGTGTGTGCAGGTACATTTTTCTTTTGAGGCTCAGGAAAGCCTTATCTGGGAAAATGTACAGCTATCAAACACCTGAACTCGACCAGAAGCCTTTACATAAGGCAGCTTTATTAATTCACAGCCCCAGAATCCTCAAACATTTCCTGTGAAGTGCGTCTTCTTCTTTTTCTTTAATTTATCCACCTTACCGACCCCGTCACCAAACACTCTAAAATATCTGGAGAGGGTATTGCCTTTGCAGCTACTGAAACCAATTACTGTGGACTTTAAATATGTGATGAAAGCAAACCAAGGCTTTGTTTTGCACTCAGATGCCTTTGTGTATGTTTATGTGTCTCCTTAGCTCCACAGTGTGCTTCATGGCACCTCCGCTATAGGATGTTGTCATCATGGGTGTTGCTTCACCTGCTAAATTTAGCCAGAAGAGAACACCCTGTATTTCCACTCCCTGCAGTCCAAATGCTGCTTTTCTGTGGGGATAGAGCACTCTACTCCCAAGCAATCAATACTGGATGCACCTACAGGGATTTACCAAGCAAATGGTTCCAGGCTAGACCTGGCCCCTTCCCACCCATTTTCTATATATAAAACTGGCCTGGCATATAATGAAAAACATTACCTTCCACCAAGGCACATAACTCTACCAGCGGCAGACGGAGGAGTTATGAGGCACAGGCCAAAGAATGATCCAATTACACAAATAGTGTTTTTACACCAGAGGATCATTTGTCATGGCACTCTATAGAGATAAATAATTGCAGCGCTTTGGTTTGAGATGAAACTCCCAGAAATCACTTGATTATGGGAGGTAAAGAGCCCATCGCGAAATAACGAAAACGGTCCTCACCGTTGTGGATTTGGAGTGTGTATTTCCCTATGTGTGAATCAAAATGTGTGGGGAAAAAAGTGCATCTTATATGCGCACGTATGGAGTCTGCATCATACAGCAGCAGTTCTGCTTCCCCCCCCCCCCCCATGAGATGGAGAGCAGACTTCAGCTCAGTCACTCGCTGGAGAGTATCTGTCTCTCTGGTGCTGCCTTGTTCCTGATAAACAAACACACATGACAGATGTCAACACGATTTCAACCAGACCTGCCGTGGGGATTCTTCTCAGTGACATCCTGTGCATATACAGGGCGCCGCAGAGCAGAAGCAGAGCACGGCTCCTCGGTATGGCCATTTACATACCGAATAAGCCCTCACAGGCAGTGGAGGGCAGAGACGACAACCTGAGTCTTATTTTTGTAGTTTGGGGATCATTCCTTCAGCATGATAAGGAACAGTCAGGTCAAAGGATCAGTCAGTTTTTTAAAAATAAACTTCCTCTGGGTTAGAAAAACTTCTTTGATAGAGAAAAACAAAGGCAAACCGCAACGATTTAATGCGTAACATTTTGATGTTAATAAAAGTCTGTTACATTCAAGCCATTGCTGCCAAATGTGTTGCATCTAAGCTAATTATGACTATCAGCTCCACAAAACTCTCTCTGTATTTCTCATTATGTCTATGTTCATAGGATTGTACCGTCTGGTGACTTTCCTACACAGAAACTCGAGTGAAGATAATGACCTCTTCTGAAGAGTCCATCCGGTTTTTTACAGTCACGGAAGGCTTGTATCATGTGGACGCACCGACAGTTTTGTTTTAATTACATTAAATTCCTTATAGGGGCGACAGAAACTACACACTATGGCTTTAATCCAAAACATCACAGGCGGACCTTCTCGTTCAAATTTGACCAGTGTTGGAAAGTAATCTACATTTACTCAAGTAAAGTACTTAACTACAATGTTGTTTTACTTGTACTTCACTTGACTATTATCCATTTTCACTTTATACTTCAACTCCACTACAATTCAGAGATAGTTATTTTACTACAGTTATTTGACAACTTTAGTTAATTTGAAGATTCTGATTTTAATAATACAAAATATAATCCACAATGATTTACTGTTATTATTATTATTATTACTATTATCGGTTGACAAGACTTTGTTGATCCACAGGGGAATATTCACAAGCTACCCAGCAGTATGTAGGCCTACAGTAACAAAAAGTAGCTCTTTTACCAGATGCAACATAAAAGTGGGCATTCTGCATAACAAGTAATGAAATTAGGGCCGGTTTTAAAAGTAAAATGTAAATGAAGAATGAAGAGATTTTACAATTTTTGTCAAAAGCATTCAAATGTTTTCAGCAAACACCAACACTATATTCATCTCATTCTCCTTCCAATATACACACTTTACCTCTAGCTTTTAAAGACAAATCAAAAATAAGGCTCAATGCAATGCTGACCAACCTCTTATAAAACACTGGAATATATTTTTACCCCCTAAAAAGTGCTGCAGTTTCCACATGCTTTGGCCCTCTGTGATGACCCTAGGTCATTGTGAAGCTAACACTCCATTTTGTTGTTTCTAGTGGCATTGTGACTAGGCCTACTGACACAGAGCTACACAGGTTAGAACACAGAATTTCTATTTCCGTCCAAGTAATCATCTGAAAAATTAATAAAAAGCACTACTGTAAGCATATTACAGGTGCTATATACTAAATGTACCCTAGCCACATGTCTCAACTTAGAACAGAAAAAATCCGAAAGAAAATTACTTATAAAATGGATTTTATATGAATGTATTTCACAGACATGTCTGTGCATTTGCTCATTTCTTATTTCTAAAAAAGCCCAAAAAGTGCTATACAATACACTTCTGAAATACAAAAACACATCCACATCACTCACACACATGCCTAAAAGAAGTACATACATAGATGTATAGGAATAAGTAATCATAATTTGATGAAATGGTAAAATGCCATAAGACGGCCTTATTTTTGCAATGAAAGGGCTGGAGACCATCCCAGGG
>NC_045755.1:15089062-15100171 GCF_008692095.1 Etheostoma spectabile | reverse complement strand
GTTTTTTTTGGCCATGTTTGATATCATTCAACTCGTCTTCCTATTGGCTTTTATTAGTTTTATTACCTCTTTCTCTGACTGGTGGGATATGCTGTCAGTTTTTCCCATATGGGCCCAATGGGGACTGTGGGATTTGATTGGCTTACCTTGGGAGTATCTTGAGAAATACTAATGCTATTGGCTGAAAAGAAAGTTCATTGGAAACTGCACAACCCACAGATTCCGACGGTGTGCCGAGTGAGAATGTAGCGCGCACACGGAAAAAGATACACGCGATCAAAACCGAGAAATGATGCATGATCTAGATTTCTGAACGTCGAAACTTGGCTAGAAACTACAAGATTGTGAGGGGACCAGATAATTATGGATTACACGGCTTGGATATTCTAATAGCTTGGACTGTTGCGCATGTAGGAAAACCAAGTCTTTGGCAAACTTTCACCGCTGTGATTAAAGACACGAGGAGACAGGTAGGAACACACACTCGATTAGACTCGAATCTGTCTGTCTTTCTTTACTTCAGAACATGATTATAACCGCTTTAAGTCACCTTATTGCTTTGTGTGTGGGCTCGATGGAATCATGAGACTTTAAGCTTTCTAATGATGTATGACTTGAGCGTGTTTATGACGGTTTAATGCAAGTAATAACGTCCTTTCATGGTGCGTTCCAATTTCGAACCACCAGTGGTACATAGAAAACAAACAGGTTTAAAATCTCCCATTATTTTACCACTAGACCTGTTGTTTAGACTCATTTTAGACTTTTATTATTTTATTCGACAAAACCCAAGGAGTATTGAACCAGATTGGTCCTTTAATACTCATAAACATCTACATATTTCTGTGTATATACTACTTTATTCATCCCAAACGTTTCCTTGCATAGTGAAGTGATGTCAAGAATTTTCTGGAAACATTTGCAAATGGCTGCACTGCAGTATAAAATCTGACCTCAAGTCACTAAAGACGCAATAATTGCACCAATCCATCCGTTAATGGATGATGAGGTACGTCTAATGGCCACATCTCAACCACGTTTATGAGTCTAATGCACTGGAGGCTAATCGAGACACCTTTGACTTTAAATGCATAAGTAATAAAGCTGTACTGGCGCACCAATCAATACCGGCTGCATACTGTCTATTGTAAAGCATAGTCCCTTAGTTTTTGTAATACTCTTGGAAAAGATCTGTCCCTTAAACGGGCTGAAAAGAACATTTAAGTGGAGACGTGCTGTTACAGAAAAGTGTTCTATCTTCCTCAGCGATCATTTCAGTCAAAGCCACAGCTCTTATTCTCCACTTCAGGGCAGCGGTGCCTTCACTGGTCCAGCAACTCTTTGCCTTTGCAAGTGCTGCTTTCTCAGCATGTAGCCTGCACCCTTCGTTGAGCTATGATCATGCCTGTATAACGAGCAGAAACTCTAATCCTGTTGAACACACATCATTCCCCAGGCAATGGTGGGGAAGGGTTGGGAGGGGAAAGGGAAGGAGGGGAGGGGGGTTAAATATTCCACAGCGTGGTCCGATCTTGCCAGTCTTCAGAGAGTAATGACGCAGATGCACAGATCCGCCACACACACACACTCCTATCGCTCTGCCTAATGAACGATTGCCCAGGTGAAAAATGAGCTCAACGCAGCCCCTTAAGAGGAAAAAATGGGATTCCTTGCCCTCGCAAAACAGCCCGCATCCTCACCTAGCTACTACTGCTCACTCCCACTCTTCCTCCAAACTCTGATTTCAGTGGGGATGATTGATTAAACTGAAAACACCCCCACTCTCTCACACCCCAACCCTCTCCACTGCTGCATCTCTACCTAATTTGGTTTGCTGTTGCAGTGGTCTGCGTTTACAGCGTTGTGATTTCACCTACAGCAACAATTATGCAACCCGGTGCAACACAGCAGCTCAGGTAATCACGGGTGAAATTAAGGTTAAAGGACATTAGGACACGAGTCTACGAATGATTTTTGACAATCAGCTGACTCAGTATACTGTGTGTTGAGTTAAAGCACACACTGATTCTTGAAAAAAGAAAAGGTGCGTTTTCCAACTAAACATTGCTTAATGTCTTTGAGATTGTAAGCGATTTAGTTGGCTCAACAAAATGCTAAAAACTCTGTAGGGAAAGTATTTGAAGCAGCAAACAAGAGGGAAAAAGGGAGAGTTCAGCATTACTACAACTGCAGCCCTGAAAGTCAATGAATGCAGCACTTCAGTCCCCTTAGGCCCAGTAGATGCCAAGATGCAGATCTCATGGCGTCCTGCTGAGGTCCTTGTCCAGCTGGTGTGTTTCATCTGACCTAACCTGACAGTTTTTTTTTCATGCGAAACACTGCCGTCTGGGAGCGCTTGCATCGCTCCAGCCTGATCTCACAGAAATCTGTAAAATGATCACAAAATGTTAACACCATTACGTGGTGGTGGCACAGAATGTGTGAATAGTCTGTGTGGCCCCCACGGAAAACAATGTTAATGTAAAGTCAATGTGAAGATGACGTAGCATTAGGAGTGACTATGGTAGCGAGTAGTCTGAAAGCCCAAAAATCCGCCTAAGGAGGTTGGTTGGGGTGGTGGATGGGTCAAACATTGGACTTTTACCCAGGAGACCGGGGATTGTGTCCTGCATGTAATGTTTCCAGTAGTGGCTTTCTTCTTTTCCTAAACCCATCCATACCGTTCTTCCCGTAAGCCCCCCCACAACCTTTTATTTAACTTAAGGGGCCATGCCACAGATTTTAAGTTGGTCGCTCACAGCTCTAAAGAAGAAGAAATGGTCTTGAGCTTTCATATTAGCCTTGTCATGTGGAGCCCCCCCCCCCTCCAGAAGCAAACCAGTTTCTTTGATTCCCTCCCATGGTCAGAGTTGCAATGTCAGCTGATGTTCTTATGCAGGATGAAGCCTCTGATAAGCTGGACGGAAAACATAAGAAAAACTGGATGGGGAAGTCAGAAGTCTCCCGTCACCAGAATAAATTAAATTTTTTAACAGGGTTATAGATGTTGTAATACAGTTTGATGCAAATTAAATGTAAATCAGGTATCTCAATGTATTACAAGTGGGCAAAATAATGTTCTTTATATTAAGACACCTTAGCTCAATTCCCAGGACCGTTTGATAACCTGTACCTGCTGAAAAGAAAATCTGCATCAGCTTGACATTTTCAGTTTCCCTCATGAGATGCAGTTACTTTAGTTTCTAATTTTCATTTCTCTCTCTGGGAGAAACTGGGAACTACTTGTTCCACTGCAACTTGTGTTCACCAATGAGGCTGACACTATCTTTATGTGTAATAACTCTTGAAAAGACATTCTGACCTGAGCAGTATTCTGTGATAGAGGCTTGTTAAAGCAGCTAGCAGCTACTACCGTACTACTGCTTTTTGGGAGGGGAATAAACTTTAAGACATGACATGACCTGTCCTTTGGAAGACATAGCCATACCACCACCGTTCTGTTGATTGTTGTCGGGATGATTCACAGAAGCCTGGCAGAACACACTCATCGGACGGCAGCTAGGAGCTAGCAGCTACCAGTTACTGGCAGGATCGAGACAGGGATCAGGATAGGTGAATTTAAACAATATCTGAGTTAAAAACGCATCTTGTTGTCATGTAAGGGCCCTGTTCATGTTGCACAGACATTTTGAATGCATTTTATATCTGTTAAGAGGCACAACTGACGTTTTAGCTCAGTGGAAGCTCGAACACGTAGCTGTCGCCACTTCGTGTTGCCTGCACTGATTTGGTGGGGGGGTTCAACACGCATTTACGACGATCAAGATTAACACAAAAAAAATCTCCTATAACCAGCTGAGCTATCAGGGCTTTTTTGAGCTACATCTGCTCTCACATAGATAATTACATGGGTCAAATTAGCTGCATCAAAAAAAGATCAAGATGACAATTTTTATTTTAGTATGTGAATGTGTTAAAACCTGGTTAGACTTTCTGTATAGTCTGTCATTGAGAGTTTTGGGATTTTGTTTTCTTTTGATCTTCCTTCTCTCTGTTGTTGCTCGATGTCCATTGGCTCTGATGGCGGCTAAGCAGCCCACAGAACAACCTTAAAGGTGCCCTGCCACACGTATGACAGTACTTTGTGGTAATGTCTAAAGTTTTACCATGGACTCTGTAACATCCTAGTGTGGTATAGAAAGCCTGCAGGAAAACTCAGCTCGATTTGTACCAGTTCTCATTAATATTCAACAAGCTAAGCTGCTTGACTCTGATTGGCTAACAGCTAGCCAATGATAGCCTGGCTATCAGCATCCTTTACCCAGCGCAACTGGGCGAGCTCATGAGCTCAGGCAACATGACGTCAGACTGACCAGCTCTTGTAATTAGCCTGATTGCTCCTCTTATCTGTTTTTAGTGGCTAGAGCTAACAGAGCAGGTAGCATTTCATTTTCACATACAGGACATAACACAAACACATATGGACCTAACATATTTCATTTGACAAGGTCTTAAATGTAACATTAATATCAAAAGGTTATGCAGCTTTAAAAGGAGACACTGTAAAACACACACAATAACATCATGCTCACACCGCAACATTGTTTTACATAACATGTTGGGCTATTCTACAGTATATTGGATTGCTTTCAGTTGCATTGTGCAGAACTGACTTGTTTATTGAAAGAACTAAAGGTCTACCTCTGCAGGCCAACCAACTAAGGACTTGTACCATCATAAGTTCACCTCAAAAGGTCAACCCTGGGGCTCATTGGAAACTTCCCCTTATCAGTTGTTTCATTGATCAGTGCTGATCTGGAAGAAACTGCTCTATGGCAGTTGGGATGAAACCAAGGCTTTGGCGCTTTACTATAAAATGCATATTGAGTGGGGTTTGTGTGTTAGATGTTAACCATTAGCCAAGCATGTAGGTATCGCTACAATGAACAGGAGCAATTGGTATCATTATGCATCTACTCAGACAGGTCTCTTTGTGTTAAAAGTGAATTGCAAACCTTCAATGAGCCAGTAAATGTCCACTGAACTATAACTACGCGTCACTCTCTCTGTCTCTTTGGTGTAGAGGGCAAATGAGGGGATGTTTTCTGTAAATGAGTTTGGGGAGTGAGTCCAGGTCACAAGTGAAGAAGATGGAAGATGAAGAAGGTCGCTCGCAGATGAGGCCATTTTTTACCTGAATGAGAACAAGCGTCTAGTCTGCGTTGAGATGTGCTTCATGATTGGTGTCTGATGTAGGCTCGTTATCACCACATGCTCCATATTTGAGAGGAAACGTGGCAACTTTAAGCACATTTAGGTGTCACATTTATGTGATTGTGTGATTATGTGGATATGTGTAACTGACTCGTAGAGACAGTGACCAGGGACTCATTGCTATAGCCTCACTGTGTGTACACTTTAAAGTGTTGTTGCACATACTGGTACTGAATTAAATCTTTTGATTATACCCCCCATTGTATCACACATTGAGTCCTGGTTATATTATCATTTTGCAAGTGATGGGTAGCATTTGTCTTTGTTGGCAGGCAAAAGGCAAAATGAATCAAATGAATAAGATGTACTATACAGTGCCATGAATCCAATTATTGTCTAGTGTAAAAATCCAGTATCATAATATAATTCACCTAAAATTATCACCTAAAATGATCAAGATCTGATTTCTACTCAAATCTAATACCAAGGCCCACTGAAATAAATATGAAAACTGTTAAAATATAAAATCTCTGTGGCATGGTTTTTGCCTCCCGCATGAGGAATTCTTAGTAATGACAACAAAACCTTCGGCACCTCCACGTGATACAAGCCTTCTGTGACTATGCACCTCCCTGCTTTCCCCCACCATGCATTTGCTTGTAGCCAAGGAGGCCACAGAGGATTGAAAAAACATGATAATTAAACATGGTAATTATCTTCACTCGAGTCTATGCACGGGAAAGTCACAGGATTACACAATCTTCTGAACACAGCCATGCCTACAGTATAAAGCTTTAAATAGTATTTACATGCTGTACCTTTTAAGAATTTTCCTATATTGTTTCAGTCAAGCAACATCCTTTAACAAACTCACAGAACAAAAGTTAAAATGATCATGAAAGACAAAGAAGAAATAGTAGAACTGAAGTTCATTATCCTGCCATGAGCATATAAACTCTGTATGCAGGCAGGCTGAAGACACCCTTGGGGGAAGGACACAGATGTCCAATATCCAAATATCCAATCATAACCTCCAGCTTTATCCTGTGACTGATGCATTTATATGAAAGCCCTCCTTTATTGCAAACATAAAATAAGGGTCTATAAGGGTCTTGGATTCCAGCCTTTGCTGAGAGGATGTACAACTGACATCTTATCTTTGCCCTGGCAGCCCTTCTCAGCAACACAATCACCCTCCAATACACCCTGAATTACTTTGAACAAAACAAATGACATTTACCATTTCAGGAGATAAGCAAGGGGGCACGAGTGAAATAGACAAACAAACAAACAAAAAGGAGAGTTAGAGGCGGCAGTGGAGTTAATCTTCTTGCATTTTCTTGGAGAATAATCGAAGTGGTCCTGGTCTTAATAACTCTGTCCAAAAAAGGAGGCACTTCTGGCTATGAAAATAGCAAAGAGTCAATGAAGAGAGAAATAACTTGGAATAAAAAGGCTTTGACTGGTTGAGTCCACATTTTCATTTCATGGACATTGGGGGTAGTTTTGGATGTCTAAAATCAGCTTGGGATACAACTCAGAGCCTGGTTTCTCATTAAGGACCTCAGTGGCATCTCAAACAACCTTCTGTCTCTCATTCATATGGATATACAATGTATTTTTATTTCATTCCACTGCTCCCAGGAACACAGGTTCTGTGAATAAGAGTTCTTTAAAACAACTGAACTTGGTTAAAATGTAGCTGCTTTCAACACCAGTTTATGTCTCTCCTTACCCACATTGCCTCACAGCCGTGCATGCCTAGGGTCTGTCAGGGAACACTGCAGAACACCAAATTGGCAGCATCCAATCATTGCCTGCCTTGGCAACCCAGTTTCTCAGTGAAGCCACAGGGGGCAGACTGATGAAGATCAGGGTTGCAGGCAGAGTGCAGCCCCTTTCAGACGCTCTAAACAAAACAAAAAAATTCAATTGCAAGGTAAGCCTGTCTGCTCTGCGACAAGTGTGGGTGGCAGAGGTGAGCGGAGGATTAAGTGAACCCATCTGACATTTGCTATTTGTGTTACTCTTCTTCTTAAAATACCTTTATGGTTTTAGGATGTATGATGTTTTATTTTATGAGATAAAATCCAGCATTAAATATCCTTTGAAGTTGTGAATTTATGTTAATTTTGCCACTTTGATGAATGTACCTATGTTGAGTTTTCAGAATGCTGGACAGTATATAGGTTGTTCTCTTGCCCCCTAAGTATCCAAAGATATCAATTAACACTGCAATAAAGCCTCTGAGTTCTAATCATTTGCATAAAATTCATGTTCTACCATAGATTTATCCATTTAAAGATATCACATTTTTTTTTGTAATGGCAAATGTATAAATTTGCCAATTTAGCATTAACTCAAGCTAAAGAAGCTCAAAGCGCACATTTTATGTTCAAAAAGCATAATATGCGCACTTTAAGCCAATGATGCAATTCAATTAACTCTTAACTTCTTTACAGATTAGCCTAACATTAGCTCTTTCCTAATAATGTTAACATGTTTTTTTTGCATCTTTACAAACTAATTAGCTAATGCTAATACAAAAAAATGTCTTTTAGTTCATTTACTAAAAATAATGTGTTGTGAAGACATTTTTTCAATTTTCCAATGCACATCATCCCCCAACTGAAAAAAATATCAATCAACATTACTGCATGGTGGGAGATTGTTAAGCATTTTCTTCATTAGCAAACACACTGCTGGAGCATATCCTATTTCAGTTGCGATACCCTGTAATGAATGCCGGTGAAATGAATCAAGTGATGAACCATCCACTCACCTCCTATTCCGTTCAAGATGATGGAAAACAGAAGAGACACATTTTTGTGTCTTCTCTTAGCTGCTGTCATAAATCAAAACGTGTGCTATGGTGAGCGGCTGTGAGGCAGGTCCAGTGTGGTGATTAACACACACATCACAGTTTTCATACACACCATTCTTCAGTGTCTGACTGGAGCGGAGTCTAATAACAATTACTGAAACAACGTTCAGTACAATAAACATTTGAAAGGATGTTTCACCGCTGGCTCCGATTTTTGATGAATTACCATGCGGCCATATTATTTAGCCCTGCATGATTAATGGCGATTTAAATAAGTAAAACTCGTCCTCATTGTTAGGCAGTTTCATTCTTTTCTCTGTGCTTGCCTGAAATAGGTTTTGTAAAACAAGATAATAAGCAGAATGAAAAATTCCTCAAATTAAAAAAACACTGGATATGGACATTGTGTTTACCTGAAGAATTGAAAGCCGTTTGGGAAAAGCACTGCAGAGCAAAACAGAGGTGAGCAGTGTTGACATCTGAACAATTGCTTGCTTGCTAATGACTGTGTCTCCAGTTCCCTGGAGAACTTAATGTTGCTTAGTGTATGTTAAGACACTCAGCGCCGCTGAGCTGCTCACATTTTTATTCTGCTTTTTTTATTGATGATGTGATCTTTTTAATGGTAAGTATTCTGACCTACAGAGACCTTGATGGTGGGAACAACACACTCCCCCCCCCCCCCCCCCCCCCCCACACACACACGTTTTCATTTTTTAAAAGCTTTCATAAGTCTGATTCATGAAGTCAATATCAGACCTCACAGCATGCACAGCTGGATGCCTAGAGCTCTGAATGCGACCTGATGCTGGCCAACCTACCATGCAATAATCGTCCTAATGCCGCTAATTATGAATATTGTCAGCTAATGAGTAGATGAAATAAGAAAATTATAGTTCATCACTAATGAGTTCACCTAATTAGGCCATTAATTAACTCCAGAAGAGGTACATTATGAGGGGGGAACTTTGCTGTATATGCAGTTTAATGATGAGAGCAAGAAAAGGGTCAGACAGACACTGGAGGGACGCATGAGAGGGGAGCATAAATACGGGCCTTTCCTTCTTCACCCTGTTTTCACCCGACAGTCCAATCAAGCTGTTGGACCCTCTGTCTTCACCCTAATTATCAAGGCATTGCTTCAGATGTACATGCAATTACACAGTTAATCTTCCTTTTCGATTAGGTTGCATGTAATCAATGTGTGAAAAAGGTTGATTACATTGGCCTATAGTTTCTCATTTTACACCCAGTGTTCCCTGGCGTCTAAGATTAGTTGGCTTGCATTTAAATTTATAAAATAATAGCTGATGGAAAAGCAGCCTCCAAAAGGGTTTGCCTTTTAATGATCCAAGATTTTATTTGAAACTAAAAGCTGATATCTTCAAACGAGAGAATAGGCAATTTCAATGACTCCCAAAAGGACATATGACCTATTTGTATTGCCACATGGTGGCCTTAACATGTGACTGTTTGATTTAATATAACGGGCACAGTTTTAAACACATAGTTAACTTGGTAAAATGGAAATAGTTTGGTTTAGGCATCAAAATGCTTAGTTAGGGTTAGTAAAAAATTAGGGATTGCCTTAAAATAAGTCACGTAAAACTACTAAAATGAGGATGTAACTTTATTTCACTGTGTCACAGATCATTAAAACTCAGTTAATTAAAAAATTGACAGTAAACCCCGGTCTCCTGGGTAAAAGTCCTGTATTTATTTGACCCCTCTACCACCTCAGCCTTCCTCCCAACGCCAAATGTGGCGCTCTTTGCCACCTTGTTTGCTCTCGCTATAATTACTACAGCCACCTAACAAGATATGTAATTATGGGTCATCATGAGCTTTTTGCACAATCAAGCTAAATAGTCATTTTCTGGGTGAGGATGTCTGCCCCGTGAATATCATATGGCTTTCTTAAAGATTCCAGGTTTTAGTTCCGATTGTTTCACATACTTTAAAAACTGCCACAGTAAGTTTCATGGGTTGCAGAAATGGCACCTCTTAGAGACATTTCCACCTGTCAGTCAGGGAACATGGAGTAGAAATAAAATTGTTGCCACATGACAAATTTAACACATAATGTATTCAACTCAGTCAGCCACAAGTGAATTATTCATAAGGCAATTGAATTGATTCAATCAAAATAATCTACAGTAACTCAATTCACATGAACATTATTCCCCATGCAGCTATACTGTGAATTACTCCATAAAGAGCTCACATAATAATCCTTTGCCCCCTCAGACAGTTCTAGTAGAGGGCAGCGTAATTGTCGAGGGACTGTGAATCGCCCCAAGGGTCAATGCTGTTCCACACTTTGTACACCATTACGCTCCCTTTAATTGAATTGAAGAAAGTGCAGTTAATTAAGCGATTAATGCCGTGAACATGAGAGCTATTGGAGAACCAAAAGACCCCCTGATGGTGGACAGTGCAGCCACTGACCTTCTCGGGGGAATCTGTGTCTGCCTCACAAACTGTGCCGATGCCACTGCTGTTCACTCGGCACTGCAGCTTTGGATTTTTCAGACAGATAGCAGCATCCAGGGTGTGTTTGGCATGAGATGGCAACTGCTGCTCTTAGGAGATAGCTTCAGTGGAGGTTAAAAAAAAATTATAAGATGAAAATGCTTGATAAAAAACACTAATTTGTGTTTTACATACAATATTGATGTAAGACATTGCATTTGAGTAAAAGTACCTTTTTGAGCTCTTTTCACTTTTAACCTATTTAATAGCATATAAACTGACATGACAGGGTTGTTGAGCTACTTTAGCTGGCAAGCTAACTGCTAACATGCTAGCCAGAACATGTTAACACTATTCTGTCACAATAGCTCCCTGAGCTACTTCCTTTTTTCTCAGCACTAATCCCTTTACTCCCCCTGCTATTTTGTTTTTAGGATTGCACATTATTTCAGTCAATTAAAAAAGTTAAGAAATAAAGAGAGAACAAGTCTCTATGCTAATGGCTTGTTACACAGAGCATTCTGGGATGGGAGAAAAACGTGTTCTTGTTGATTGGCATTTCTTTAAATCAATCACAATCGTCATGGGCGGTGCTAAGCTCTGCACGGAGCCTCTGCAAAATAGTTGTGCGAGAGAAA
>NC_045755.1:15083985-15089052 GCF_008692095.1 Etheostoma spectabile | reverse complement strand
GATTGGACAGATAGTCTAGCTAGCTGTCTCCATTTACCCTGCACGGATCTGAGGTGCAGTGAACGGTAGTCCTTATAAATCCACCGGAGTTTAAAATGCCAACAGAAAGAAAGCAGAATGAAATCTGCGAAAATACATGCATCCGGTGGAATTGCCGCCAAAGTGGAACGTCAAGGATATAGACTACCTTAACTGCGTGCAGTTTATACTATGACGTAGGACGCATCCCCTCAAGCAAACCCACTACTCTAGATAATCCCATTGTAATGAATTGATTTCACCATTACATTTTGCAAAATGTTCATGTTGTCTTGAGCCCTAATCGTCAGTAAAATATAAATTAAAAATACATTTCACTCCTATGTGGAAATGGTCCTCTGCATTTAGATTAACCCACATTCTGATGCTCAATGAACAGCTTGTGATGTAAGACAAGCACCTTAGTGAAGTGTAATATCAGAAGTAATTTCTTCACACGTCTCTTGATGTGGGAGGAAACTGGAGCACCCTCAGGATATCCACATGAGCATGGGAAGAACACACAAATCGTCAGATAAAGGGCCCGGTGGGGTTTGTAACAGGGGTATATAACAGTAGTAACCACTGAGCCAACAATTTACCATAAAAATCCTAAAACTGAACTGCAAACAGCCTCTTGAACAGCAGTGGGAAAGCTCCATCCAAAGAAAGTTGGATTCAGGAGTTGGGGTTTGAGATCTGCTTTGGCACACAAGCCAGCGGTTGTGTGTAGTACAGTTTTCCCACAGTTTGCTCTTCCTTCTTTTTAATGCCATAATATAGCCATTTGTTCTATAAACTCTATGATATTTTTGGTGGTAATTTTCGAATTATCACAGCGTAAAATTGACATCAGGATCAGATGTTAAGCGCCTTGTCTCACTGACAATTATTTTTTTAAATATGCTACTGTCCGACTGGTTATTTTGCTGTCATCCAGATCTAAAAAAACATCAAATAAAGAAATGTAGCTCTTAGTTTAAGTTCAATCAAGAAGATGATCCCTTTCACATTTGGTCTCAGAAATCTTTGTCAGCCAGAGAACACAACATGTTATCTACTAACAATTTTATCTTGCAGATTGTATATAAAATGGTCTAACTGATACACATCGTTGCTGTCATTCTAGTGAGTGTGTGTCCACTCCACCATCACTAGTGGTAAGAACCCTGACTAATACTCCCTAAGTGGTGATCATCTTAAGGTAATTCATTTAGATGGTTTTACCTTCCATAACTAATTCCTGCATATGGGAACAACAAATATTGTGCTTTCTCTGTCCCTCTTGACTGAAATCTGTCTCCCATGATGGAGCACATTCACAATTTGCTGTTAACATGACCAAATATGTTTCAGAGTTCCTCCAGAGATGTTTGGATAATCAGATCTTAGTTGCCTCTCGGGTGCTTCTACACTGTGACTTTGCTCTCTTTCTTTGCTCCCTCTGATTGCAATGATGCATTTAAATGCCAGTAGAAAGAAGGGTCACCGAATAAGAGAAGCAATAGTGGAAAGTGGGTTGCTGGGAGACTTCAAGCTGGGAAGTCACCCACACACACACGCACTCACGCACGCACGCACGCACACACAGACTGTGCCTGTTGGCCTGGTGTCTGTCATCATAATGAAGCATCTAGAGAGGGGTCGCGGTACCATTACACGGACAGATGTGAGGGATGGATGGAATGACACATGGTGGGAATGAGACAGGGGTTTGTGAACATGGGAGGAAGATGGGCAATAGTGCGGCAGTCTGCCACCAGAATATGTATGTGTATGTACAGTATGTATGTATTCAGCCATGCATCCTCCCTGGCTGAGTGTGGGTAACAACAAGAGACATGTCATCATGCGGTGACATACTGAAATACTGCTGAAAAATGACACAATCTTCTCTCCATGCATAATATATATATGTATCTATGTATATATCTGCTAATTTCTTTTTGATTAAAGTATTTGTGTACAAAATGTCAAAAGAACAGTGAAAAAAAGATTATTTTGGATCAACAGTCCCAAAGGGGTTATACAAACAAAATACATTACATTTTTGTTGCTTGTTAAATAGCTTCATTAATCAATTATCAATATAGCCATTCATTGAAGAGCCCCTCTAGACCAGTTTAAAGACGTGCAATTCTCTGCCTGGAAGAATGATATGTGTCTCATATGGGTTTTCCACAAAGAAATGACCTAGTTAAAAATTCTCCCTTAAAAGAATCCAAATCTTTTAAATATTTATAGTATATTTTAAACATTTTTTAACAAATGGACATAAGATGTCTCTCACTGAAAAATCCTTTCAGTGCATGTTCACTGTAATGTTAAAGTGACTACATGTCACTTTTAATAAACTAATTTTCCATCTGATGATCATACGTGACCTGTAACAGAAAACAAGACGCTATTTTTATATAGTTTTTAGTAAAGCCTTTGCCCGGGTCCAATTTTTCCCACAAATTCACAAAATGATTTATGGCAGGTACACGTTGCTACGGAGCGTACATTTTGACAGGTTACGAATTTCGACAAACACCGGAAAAGCCTGTGCCAGTGAGAATCCATCCAGGTAAAAGGTTGCAGGAGATATCTGTATATAGGCCTAATTGAATTGTAATTTTATTTTAATTAACTTTAAGTTATACTGTAACTTTTCTGACACCTCCTGCTTAAAACCCAAAAAGTCAGAGGATCGTGAGGCCCCGCTTTCACGGTTTGTATTCATATTGAAAATCAAGATCAAGGGAGTTTTTCTGAAGTAGTTATGGCTAATATTGTGGCATGACCATCACATAAATTAAGGAAATTAAACAACAACTACTAAAAGCTAAAAGGGAAAGTGAAAAACAATGGGCAAAACCCTGAGTCTATCAATTACAAATACAAGTTTGTAAATGATTCAAAAACATCCCCAAATTGACCCTCAGGTATGTTATATGTCCATTTCATTCACAAAATAAATTTGCATTGTGCGATGTGGTTGTACGCCAGTAGTCAACATTAAATCACGTCCCCCATTTAGCTCAAACGTTTTATAGTCTGTTTCTGTTGATCAAGTATTTTTTTTCCTTGCCCCCCTGTACTCATGTAAAGCATCCATGGGTTTCATGAAATGCACTATATAAATCTAAGTTATTATTACGTTCGTCTCTCTTAATGCTTTGGCTCGTGACACAATGACAGCGATAACCGGTGTAGCTCCCAATACATTCAGGCTAAGTATGAAACACTTGAAATGCAACGATGCATCTGTGACAAGTTCTCTCATTGTAAATAAAGGATTTTCTGTCGGAGCAAAATATTCATCCATACTTTATGACCTCCTGGTTACGCTAACACAGTAACATACACTGGGCAGTACAGCACTGTGAAGAAAAGGGGGGGTAAAAACACTACCGCTTTTGTCCAAAGTGGCCACTAGAATCAACACAAACTGAAAGTTACATAGCCACTTTAATAGAAGTTTCTACAACACACTTGTGTAAGATGCATACTGGATTGGCTTGCAAACTAGACTTCACAAAACCATGTTGCATGTCCATGTCCCATGTCATTTTCAAGGTGAGTAAATGTAAATCTTATTCTGGTAAAAATGGCAAACACAAAGTTATATAGAAGCAATATTGAAGAGACATAGGAGAAAAGTGAGCTTTGTCTAAAACTCCCATGCCAGACTGTCTTTTCTAAACACTTTTGCAACTGTCAAGAAGAGAAATGCAGTTTTAGTGCAAGTCTGTTTGACTGCATTACAAGATGGGAATCCCCATTTCCGTCCTCTTCCTTCCTCCCATCTTCTCTAATGATGACTAATGTGATCCGTCCCTCATCCAATCGTAATTCCAGAGATGACAAATGTGCGTTATACTTTTCACACACTTGCCTCTGCCTTTTCTCCCAGCCAAAAGTATGACAGTGACAGATGCTTGGCGACTTAGCTGTGACTCGCTTGGCTTTAAGTGACACCTGTGTCATTCAGTGGAAAATTCAGTTAAAAAAAGGCCTGGTTTACATGTATAATTAATTAGGCTCATCTCTTAGCCGAGGCATGGCAGGTAATCATTAATGGCAAACGCTAGTCTAGAGAGTGGGTGCCTACAGAGGTGGGACTTCACAGGCAAATGGCCTGAAAATAAATGGATGGCTTTCACAGAGAGAAAGGGTCTAGGTAGATAAGGTATTTTTTGAAAATGCTGGAAAATGGGCCAGACTTTCATGATGTACAAAAGCCTTTTAGAGGCTCTCTTTAGGTGCATTTCCCCCCCAAACTTCTCACATGACTGGGTTTTGTAGATTAGACTCTTTGACTGGGGCTCTTAGGATGGCTTCGCCTTTTGAGCCACGGTGTTCTAGAAGACATGTGATGGGGCCTGCCTAATTAGAGAAAGGACACCCTATCGATGTTGACTCTAAGCTGGAGCGTTTGGGCCTCGGCCTTGTGTGATCAGGGTAATTTGACTGTGCACCGCTCGTCTCCCCTATGCATAAGGTGAAGTAGATGACTTGCCAAACCTAATAAGTATTAGCGTGCACGGAAGCTCGTCTCCAAACAGGTCTGCTGACCGACAGGGAAACATCTCAGGATCAGCACATTAACACATTAACACATTGACCTCATTGGTCATGCTTCAAAATCGGCGTAATGAAGCATCATGTGGACGTCACAATTCCAAGCAAGGGGGGGGACTTCTCTGGTATTTTTATGAGTTTTAAGGGGAAGAGTCAGCTTTAGAAGTTTACTGGTTTGTCTCTGCATAGACATTTCAGACCATGTTTTCCTTTCGCCTAAGGCAGCTTAGCTGCGCATGTGATATGTGTGTGGGATGTCATCCAAGTGGGAAAAGGTTTTTGATAGTGTCTGTAAACTTATATTATAAAGGTGAAGCACAATCTACACATTGCAAGGCAGTTGATACACAATAGCCTTGCTGTCGACAAGCAGCTAATGATAAAAAAGCCCAAAGGACTCAAGAGGGCAGGCTGGTGCTAGTGTAGTAGAATCAATTGGTATAATTGCTCCTGAACAATGTAATTGAACAGGAAAAAAAAAAA
>NC_045755.1:15074383-15083975 GCF_008692095.1 Etheostoma spectabile | reverse complement strand
AAAAAAAAATCACACAATCCTTGGTCTATTTGTTGTAACAATTGGTTTCACTGTTATCGGGGTGTGAAAATGCATTTATAAAATCATCCTTTTTAAAAGACAAGTTGTTTTATCCATTGGTAAGAGATGAGCGGTGATGTTGAGGCAAGGAGCAAGAGGGCTGCGGCTACAAGGAGAAGCAGAGCTGTGGTAGGTCACTGCCCAGGGCACCAAATGATCTTCCAAGGCTAAAGCGATCACTATTGCTCCTGAATAAAAAGATTCAGAGTGAACATTGCCCTCTGATAGCTGGTAGCATTGTCTGATCTTCAGATTATATGCTCAGATACAGTTATGGGTCACAACTTGAAGGAAGAAACTAAAGAAATGGAAGGGCTATTAGGAACTTCTCTAAAAGGGGCACTTCACTGAACTTACACATCAAGATCATGTCAAGATTATGTGGAGATCTATTCTATTCAGCTTGTGCAATAGAATCATTTTAAAGATGTTGGTGTTTAGTAGCCTCCCTGGCTGAAGGAGGGTCTAACAAAAGTGGTTATTGAATTGCATCATAGGAAGTGAAGTATCCAGAACTGAATGGAAGTGCAACACTAAATAGCTGGATTATCATACTCCTTTTGTTATGGTAACAGCCACATGGTGTCACGGCTGGTAACATCTGTCAACAAAGGGAGGAGCGCTGATGAGTGACCAAGAATCCAAAGGTAACCAGAATGAGGTATGAAAAAGGTGCAGGCAGGTATAGATCCAGATCTAGGTTTCAGGATGCAGGTTATAGGCTTCAGGTGAAGATTCTAGGTTCCAGAGTACAGAGGCAGGAAAACTACTTGGTTACATAGATAAAGATCATGGTTTGGGTTAAAATAAGTATTTGTTCTGTACGTAACTTAACTATGTGATATAAGTTAACAAGGTACGTAAATCAAAATAAGCCAGTGTGTGAGTACGCTCACTAATATTTCACTATTATTCTGAATATGACAATATTCTGAATTTGATAAAGGTAACTTAAACAGCATATTCCTGTTGAATATTCCGAATAAGACATGGGATATGTTTGGTATTATTCAGGTTTTAGAGACATTTTTGGGACGTATACGTGTATTTATATAGCAAATTTGGAATGCGTGTCTTAATCAGGTTTTTTACCGCAGTTTACCACCTCTTGCCTGTTTATAGCTTATGGTCAGCTCTGTGCGTTGCTATGGTTGCTTAACACAAACCAACCAGCCAACAGTTTTCAAGGCTGCAGACCAGATACGGAGAAACACAGCTACTTTTAAACATTATCAAAGACTTGGATATCAACGGGTTTTTGGACATGGACACACATCTCTACGCCAACCTTTTCAATAAGGTGGTTGAAGGAATGAAAAAAGGTTGCTCTGTTTGCACGATCCAACAAGTCCGCCACTGGTAATTTTTTATTTTTTATTTTGCACGGCTTCATGTAGCTTTTAGTTGTTATTCGATTAGTGGAATATTCACTTTCATTAGCCAACAAAACAGCTGAGTCAGAATATTGTCTTTTTCTGAATAAGGGCAAAAAACGGAACATTATGTGCATGTCAACTTGGTCGGTGTTGACTTTTGGTTTCACATGGGACACCAGCAAGTGTCATCGTTGTTCAACCCATCTATCCAGCCTGACGTTTTTTCAATGCAAAGATTGGCATTGTGATTCATTTTCCATTGGTGCTGGCACGTTATTTGAACAACTTGGTACGTATTGCAGTATTAAAAGTTTGTAGTAATTTCACTTATTTCTGTGAGATCAGGCTAAGAATTGCCATGAAAGGGTTGTGTATGAAGACAAGTTGAACAGGTACAGTGCATGAAATTCCCAAGAAGGAAAAAAAATGCTATTGAGAAGTCATTTGTGTATCTGCTTTTGAACATATAAGATAATTACTGATGTGGAGAAGCTTGAGGGCAACAATTAGATGCAATCTAATTAGACAGGAGAGACTGCAGTTTAGACAAACAACCCTCCGAAATTTTGTTTTATTTTCCTTTTCTTCAGAAGCTTTCAGACGATCACAGCAGTTGTGTTCAGTAAAACCAAAAGCTAATAAAGTGCAGCAAAGGTTTTTTTTATTCTGCATTGCACACTGAGTACACCTTCCAGACCTCTACGATATTGTCACAGCATAAAATACAGCTGAAGTGAAGACAAAAGAATACAATAGGATACAACATATCCTACATAGAGATGCCACCACATAAGTGGAGATATACCAATATAAGGGCAATATTCTATATGAGTTTCTTCCTCCATTTTAAGCTATACTTTTTTTTTCCCTTTGAAAACAAGGGAAGGTTTGTTCAAGGTTATGGTGGCCTCTTCTATGAATAGGGTGACCACCTGCTAATAAGCCCAAGGGGGGACAAGTGGTATGTTTCTGAGGGACAATGTGGGACACTGCCTGGCGAAGCGGTGCCCCCCACGGGCAGGTCACTAATACTGGTTTACCCATTTCTAGCACCTTGCATAGTATATAATAATGCCCTATGCCCCTGAACATGTGTAACTGCTGATGTAAGCTCATGAATAGAACCAGTGTATTTTTTTCTAAATAAAGATTAATATTTTGAAATCTCATACAATTAAATATAATTGACAGATGCACTTCCACTTACGATTTACTTTAGCTATTTAATTTTATTTTTCATTACAATTTATTCACTTTATACATTATAATATAAAATTATTGGACTAACAGGAGTGTAGTTGCTCAACACCACAGGAACAGTTTAAACTAAAGAGTCTTCCCAGTCTTCCTTGTACCCCCTTCTCTTTCTAAAGATGGTGGGGGGGTCTCAGACTGCTCAGACTCGGGCTCTTTTCCAGTTTTTGAATTGGAAAGCGCGTTCCTAAAAGTCCCTTCCCAGTGTCTGGTATGCACGTGCCTGCGCTGTCATGACAACGAATCGGAGGGATTTTAACTATTGTTGATTTAAAGTCTATTCTGTACATTCTGGCTGATAGTGACGTTTAGAAGTCAGAGAGACTAAATCCGTTCAGATCAAAGATCATCTCCAGTGTGTTGTTAAAAATCAGATCATCAGATCGCATGTAGAGCACTTTGAGAGCTACAATTAAAACTAGAGACTGTTCCAGCTGATATGTGGGTCTGATTATATTTATTAAATCGGAATCGCACCACAGCGTTAAAGTCACTTCCTGTTCTGGAATCGGAAACTGCCGACTTTACCGCAGCTTTTAGTGTCCCCCCCCCACCACCCCCCGGCTGCTGCCGCTGCTCTCGTCTACTTTACAGGCGCAGTCATGTCCAACGAGCCTAATGTTCGTTTGGTGCCTCGGGCTCCAAGATAGAGCGACCAACTTTTTTTTTTGAGCAAGCATTGATTATGCGTGACACGTCTCAATTTGGGGACGCGTGAATTGGCTTTCAAACGCTGTGCGCGCACGCGCTACGCGGGACGGGTGGTCACCCTATCTATGAATGACAGCGTTATTAAATGGCCGCTGTGCCGATGCCACATAAACAGACTACTCATAAAGGAATCGTTTGAAGTTACATTGTGATGCTCTCTCATTGTTATGCAATGAACTTGGTTCATTTTTACTTTAGCAATATCCATTAAACTCAATCCTTTTTGCCTCATTTTTCCACTTGCCTTTTTCTGTCCTGCAAACCTTTGGGTTTTAAAAAGATAAAACAATGCTTGTGTTCTGAAAACAATGTATTTTATGTACCCTGCAGCTAGATCTAATCAACTGACTAGCCTTAATCCACATTTGACTGATTCACACCATCCCGAGCTTCTAAAGTGTTGTATTAATCAGGTCGTGTCTGGCATTTAACATATAGAAAGAAAATGTTTGTTCCACAGCAGGGAACAAACTTTTGGCTCCGGCTTGAAACCATCCCCTACTGTGTTGAGACTAGATCAGAACACGTTATAGTCTTTGATCTGTGTCTGGGAGACACTCAAATGTGCATGCTAGAGGTGTGACCATCACATTTGAGGCAACAAGGAAAGTCAATGAAATGCACCCAACACATCACCATGCCAACAAAGGGCCAATGGAAATAGAATCGCCCAAGTGAAGGGAATATAATTCTGAAACTTACAATGATTCAGAACTGATTGTTGTGACTCCAGAAGGGAAATCCAAGTTTTTCAGTCCACTGAAACCTGCAGTGTAACATTGTTTTTTTTGTCATGTCATTTTCATCATTCTGTTTCATTAAATCTTTGGTTTAATTCTTCAATTGGACCCCAGCCTCTCATTCTTTATCAATCCAATGAAACACGTCGTTAATTTTTCTTAACAAAATCAAACTTTGGTACAGGCGATGATAGGAAACATCTCCATGACTGAGAGAAAGTAAATCAACTCATCTAACCGCAGCCTTCATTCAGATCCAATTCATTACTTGGGCATATTGCGTAGATGTAACAGTACTTACACAAGCAAGTCGGCCAATCCACTCATCACACACTAATAAACAATCGGTGCATTGTAAGAGCACGCATTCAGATCACAGCTGCTCCCTACCTTTGTTGTGGATGGCAAATGTCATTCGGATAAATGCTCAGGTGTTGCTGTTTTAACCCAAATTACCCCTGTGCCTTAGATCTCTCAATTGCCTAATTAACGGCGAGTCTGAAGCCTTTCAAGGTCTGCACTTGAAACAAAGCTGGTGAGCATTGCAGTTCGTCGGTTCTTCATTTGTGCACCTGGAGGGAGGAATCAGTGGTGACATAAAGAAGGGAAGGGCCATTTTAAGGAAAGCAGACCCTCTTGCGGTTCCCCATATCCTTTCTCAGTATCAGTAGTGTAATGATGTGTGAGGTTTGAGGATCCCTGAGGGTCCTTGAAGTGGTTTAAGTGGGAACCAGCCAAATTAGTTTTTTTGTATCTGAACACAGGACAGTGAGAATGATACAGGAATAAGATTAGATTAGATGTTCTCAACCATTAACTCTTCTCCTATTGTGTATTCTGACTTTAAGGAAAGAGTTGTTGTTCCAAACCTTTATTTGTCTGACATACCCCCTCACCCCAATTAGATCAGTTTAACCTTTCATCACCCCACCTCATCAGTCACGTTCCAAATGTGTTCAATTCAAATTGTGCAGTGATTGTTAGTTAACACAACATAAAAGCAGATTTGCCTATTCTTGCTAGATGTAGCCTGATGGACATTTAATCATTACTTTTAGCTATTTCAACTGTTAATCCTCTACTTTTAGATAAACCTTTTATCTGTTTATCCAATATTTTTAGCTAAGTCTTTCCAATGCTCTTCAGTTGCTTATAGCTAACAATATCAACTTTTGACTTTATTTGTCTATGTAACAATTTAAACTAATTATCCAGTACTTTTAGTGAAGTAGCCTATTTCAACTTTTCTCTCTTCTCTGCTTCCCTGTTAGCATCTGCATAGAAAGAAACCTTCACAGTGATCAAAATGTATTGTCCATGAGAATGGAGATGAAACATATAAAATGTAAGTGAACAAAGAGAGGGGAAAAGAAATCCGTTTGGATTCAGATGATTCAGTTACAAAGCTCTTTGATGTATCTGAATTTTTTTTTTTTTTTACATATTCACACTCTTTATCTTTGCTCACCAACCAGACTTGATGTTTTTTTTAACTCTTGGTAAAGTTACTTTCTGATCTTTTATAGACTGCCTGTTTTATCTGAGAAGTTACTCTGTAGTTTTCCCTGAGAGAGAGAAAGAGAGAGAGAGAGTCAGGAAAAGAGTTAAAGTAACAACCACAACCAGCCAACCACTAAAGGCAACAATGTGAGAAATGGATATAAAAAGGGGAAAATCGATACGCTGTTTTAACTTATCCCCCCTCAAGGATGTTAGAAAGAAAGGATGACTAAGACGCAGCAGGAGTCTTAACATGGAAGAGCAACCAGATAATAGATGGGAAAAGATCTCAGCATCTAATTCTATTATCAGATGGTCCCTGAGTTGCACACTGAGTGTTGTGTGCACACAGTGAAGGAGAGCTAGAGATGACAGAGAGAAACACAACCTTCTAGGTGTTTTAAATTATTAGGGGAGCACATGAAATGTAGTACCACAGTAAATAGACAACCTTTCTTGAACTTTCTGAATTTAGAAAACTTCAGCTTAGCGTTGGGGTTTGGGGTTTTGGTCTCATTTTTTATTTTTTATTTTTTATGTTTGGCTATCATTCCTATGGTAAGATTTAACTCTCCATAGGACAGGGAGATCTGGACCTGGCAGCTACAAATGAAACATTCTTGCCTTTTAGTTTCAGCCTGCTTTGTGTTTGCACATCCTTTTACAACCAAACCAAGAGGAATCAACTAACTCACCAACTGGACAGTTTGGATGATGTCATCCTGCATGATCAGCCCTGCACCAATGTAGGAAAAGTAGCTTCCCATAATTGACAGCAAATCATGCTGCACTTTGCTTTAACCATCATGTTGTCCTCGAGTTAAATTTGACCCATTTTCAAAATTTTTATAGTCTTTCCATACCACATTCTTCGCAAGTAAAATGAAGGATCAAATCACCACTTTCATTGAATTCTGGGCGTTTTGTTAAATTTTATAGCACTTGAAAAAGCAAACAGTTTAAATGGTTTCAAAATAGTATTCTGACTAAAGTTTGACCAAACTGTTCACTATTTGTTAAATAATTCATAATGTATGTTGTTCAATTTAAAAAGTAGGTATAATTTGACATAAATGAGGTTTATTGACCAGGACTTCCCTATAAATGTATGTGGAAATGCAGGAAATGTGATTCAAATCAAAAACCTTTTTCTGGCAGAGGACCCCCACCCCCCTGTTTTGTGCCTCCCCCACTTCTTAGACCAAAGTTACACCCTTGCTGGTGGTAGTAGGGGAAAAGCGTAGAAAACATTGAGTAAAGCAACAAAGACGTTTGAAAGAAAGCAACAAAAACATCAAATAAACGGTGGTGTCCGTTTTCAATTTTGCATTGTCGACAGGAACACAACACAAGGGTTAAGCTACTGTGTTGAGAATTAAAAATACAATAATTCATGGATTTTCCACAAGAACACAAAAATGAATTGGCTGAAAGCAACACACTAATATTACCAGAATTATTTCATTTATGCTACCTATCGTCTATCAAGCGCTCAGAGAACAATGTGACACGAAGCAGGGTTCAGTTCACAATGTTCTAAAAGGTTAACGAGAAACACAAGAACATCTACAATCTCTTCATTCACTTTGATGACTTGAGATTAGACAGATAAGAAAGTGGCACCATAGGAAGAGAGGGATTGATTCAAGGGAGCTTCATGCCGGTAAATCTTAAGGAAGGAAAACAGTGTAACAATTTATGATACAAATTCATGACGCCAATTACAACAGACAAGTTCAGTTGTTCAGAGTTTTCACAGAATAGAACATTCACAACACACACTATAGGGTTAAGAAAGAATGTGGGTGGGGTTAAAGTAAGTAAGTTTGAAACGCAACTAAAGTGATGCGTTGGACACGTACGGGACATGAACCGTGGTCTTCTGGGTGAAAGTCCTAACCTCACCAACCTCACCTGATCTCCTCCCTATGCAGACTTTGTTGCTTTCTTCTGAGCCACTTGCCCTGAGCCTCTAGTATTGCCACGGATGGGTTTACAGTTGAATGTCTGCTGCGTTTTGACAGGCGCTCAAGGTTGCCTTGTGTGTCGGTATCAAACGCTGAGGGCCATGACAGAGCGGTAGTGGTATTTGGCGGTCCTGGGAATATGAACAGGCTGTATAATTACATTCTCCCTATTTGGTTGTTTTAATTTTTTTTCTGATAAGCTGAAGGCTTGAATGAAAAAAAAGGAAATGTGTGTTTATTTTATAATTCATTAATATTAATTTGTTGTTGATCATTAACATGCTTTACAATTGATTCAGGAAAATGCTTAAAGTTTGCATTCTTACACCATGGCCATGGTGAATTTGCACTACTGGCCTCATTTTGCTTGCAATTTTGCAAGGAATAATCAGGTTTTGTTTTGTTGTGGCCTCTCAGGGCCATCGTATAACTGGGTTTGGAAGTCAACTTAAAACACTAAAATCTGATAGGAGAAAATGAGACTTGTGGTTAGAATTTTCTTAAAGCAAGATAACTTGAGAAGAAAAATGACTCCCTTTGCAAACTGCAGGAAATCCCGTGACTAAAATGTGAAAATGTAATCCCTGTTCCATCATGACAGGTATCATACCTGATGTATAAAGTAGGGATCATTATGTGACTACACAAAGTGGGTGTCAGATGTGAGTGAGACCGAACCAGACAGATTGATGACAAAGTGTCATACGGAGACTTGCACTTGCACACCATCTCCCTATCGCCCTTCTACACACAGCAAATAAATCCATAAGCACCATGCTGGAGCAGGCTGCCATTTCTGCTGTCCCCATTATTTTATACCCCCGTTAATATTTCCCTACCTCCATCTTTGCCTTTCTCTCCCGCAGGCTTTGGTTGCCACATTTGCTCCACAGGCATAATATCCACTTGCTCCTGTCACACTTCCTGGCATTTCATCCCCCGACATGAGGCCGGCAGGCAGGTACGGTCGGTAATTGAGAGTCTGAACAGTAAAACTGTGTGTGTCTGTATGTTCATAAACATACAGCACTTACAGGAATTTATGTGCGTGTGTAAAATAGGCATCTTTGTGAATGTAGAATAATGTATTGCATATGTGAATCCATGTATGTACTGTATATACTGGTGTGTTTCTTTATCTGTAATTGGAACCCCCCTCTGAAACAAGCACTCTATCCTAATAAGCCAACTTTTGACAAATCTGTGCATCAGCACTGTGGGTCATGCCGATGAACCTATTAGTAAAGAAGAGAAGGATAAGGGATGAGACAGTGAAAGGAGCAATGCCAGGCTGTTTTGTAATGAGAAGTCAGCTCTCAAGGCGTCACTGTAGGAAATATTTGGTCCATTTGAAAATTACTCATGACTTGTGTAGAGTTAAAGGGAGCTTGTAATCAGATGAACTGTGCATCTGTGGGTAAAGTCAGACATCCTCAAAATAATACAACAGGTTAAAATGAACAGGAGATGTTAAGGGAAAACTCCTGTCAAGATTGAATTACCAAATGAGGTAAATAATGGGAAACTTTCCAATTTGCACCATTATAGTACAGTTCAGACTAAATAGAGTATTGCATTATAACCTGGGTAAGGTCATAGTATTCTAACATAAGGAGTACAGTTTTTTGTGCATCCCTGTGGAGGCTGGGGGCATGAACCTGAGTGGACAATGATCAAAGGACTCCGGAAACAGTAGCAAGGTACCGATGGGCCAAAGGGCTGCAGCCTCTGCCCAGCAGCGGGTGCAGTATACATTCCATTTATTGCATTGTCGTGAGGAAAAGAGAGCTGAGCCAGTAGGTAAAGCTCTCAATCTACCGGTCAGTTTTTCGTTCCTACCCTCACCTATGGTCATGACTGAAAGAACAAGATCCAGGGCACAAGTGGTCGAAATGGATTTCTTCAGGAGGGTGGCTGGCATTAGAGATAGGGCAAGAAGCTCAGTCATCCGAGAGGAGCTCGGAGTAGAGCCGCTGCTCCTTCG
>NC_045755.1:15073861-15074373 GCF_008692095.1 Etheostoma spectabile | reverse complement strand
GAGCCAGTTGAGGTGGTCCGGGCATCTGGTAAGGATGCCTCCTGGGCTCCCCCCTAAGGACGTGTTCCGGGAGCTGCTCCCCTCGCAATCCGAAGATAGATGGATGGATGAACTTTTAAAGCATGTCAACTTGCTCTAGCAGAAACCCCAAAACACAAAGAAAACCCCTTATACGGGCATATAGTGGGACCTTTATAACAAAATATGAGGCTAAAGGAAACATGCAGTAAATAATGCAGGATGGGGGGTTAGTGAGATCAAAACTGCCTCAGCTTGAACTTCGTTGAGAAGGATTTCTATTTAAATGGAACTATGTCTTTAAAACACTTGCTTGATGGAATGAATTAGCAGGGTTGTTGCAAAACTGAAGCTGAAAGGAAAAACTACATAAAAAAAGAAATTACCTTGGCACAAATGTAACACTTGTTACATGTTTGAATATCTAAGCATTTACAACTTTTTTTTCTTTTTCCGATTGCTAAACAAGAGTGGGCACAACTGGAGCTACATGT
>NC_045755.1:15071264-15073851 GCF_008692095.1 Etheostoma spectabile | reverse complement strand
AACTACAGTCTGCACTACCAACAGTTGAACTAAATTCACATCAGCCGCAAAACTCATTCCATTCCAAACAAACTCTTAACAAACGTCACAAAACAGGCTGAGTGCAGCAAACACCATGCACAACCCTCACTGAGATAACACACAGTCACTCAGAACACAATGAAAATAAAAACACTAGCGTCAAATACCAATACAGAAACTGCTAAACTCATCTTTACAGTTTGTAAAATTTGAGTGACTCAACACTACTCAATAGTTTCTTTAAAGAAAAGAAATATACTGTATATATTTTATGTAATATACCAATTTTCACGTAAGGCAAACAAGAAGGAACAAAAATCAGCAGTTTGCTTCAATATAGTATTTTATCTCTAGTAATTCATGGAATTACTGGAAAAAAAACTAAAGGGTACATATCTCTAATAGGGTGACTAATCCGGGCTTTAATAATTTTGTTTTTACAGCTGTGTATGTAACCATATTACCTGGGCATATTGGTATCTGTTCTCTCTTTTCTCATTCGGTATAGTGTATGATAGTTTGTAATTCTTATTTGGTGTTTGTATACAAAAACACACGTGTTCAATAACTTGTCTAAAACAAGACACCTGCTTAGGCTTTTAGCTTAAATTGCAATCAGCAGTGTTTGATAGACACCAGACTGCAATCTATTCAGTTTTGAATTATATAGAAAAAATGGAAAAACGTAACTTTCTGACCAATAACAACCATTATTACTGGATCATATTTAATAAGTGCTATTGCCCCATGCTGGCCCTCAGTGTTTGGCTGTAGATCTGGCGGATCTTCTTTAACCCACATAAAACACAAGATAATCTTCCTGCAGATGGAGTGACACCTTCAAGCTTAAGCTCCTCTTACGCAGACAGAAAGCTTGTGAGGCTGTTGAAATGTGTGAGTCGTCGTTTAAAAGCTTCAGGACCTGACCTTGAAGCCATTTAAGCACTAATTTGACTGATAAGGGCTCCCCCAGAGTTGTTTATGCATCTCATATTCCTTATCATCCTGTGCCCACCTGATTGTTTTGCGGGGGCTGGTTGTGTTTTGTGATTGGAGAGAGGAAGAGAACTATGAGGGGATTTAGAGCTTTAAATTGTAGAACAGATACTCTATTTGCCTTTACGCAGGCTGGTCCCATTAGATGCACCTTCTTCACCCTATTAGGGGGGAGTAATGATGACCACTCGGGTGCACTTGTTGCTTACTCAAGACGTGAGGTGTGTGGAGCTCCAAACGTGGTTGGCCTGGAACCTGTGACCGGCGGAGAGTGGCTACATTGGGATATAAATTGCATTGTTATCTGGTTTGTGTGTTTTGATGAATGTGTGTGTGCGTGCATGCGTGCGTGGTGATGTGAAGCACAGGATTGCCTGTCAGACTTCTCTAATTGAACCACACAGGAGGAGGAGGAGAAAGGAAGGAGAGTTTCCACCTCCTACACTCTAATACAGCTGAGACATTGTCTGCTGATCATCTACGGCCTGGCCACCCGGTTTGAGGGGGTGGAGAGGTAGCAGGGTACAATAAAGGGCTCCTCTCTACCTCGAATGAAATATCTCACTCTCTTATGCTCTCTGTCTCTGTCTATTTTGGGAATTGGAGGTGGGTGGGTGGCGCGGGAGGGGGTTAATGAAAATAATGTGTTCTATAGTAGGTCACTGTATCACACACTGCCGCCTTGAATAATGCATAAATAATGCCTGAAAAGGAGTTTTAAAGATTCTATTATGGGTCGCAGTAAGACTGAGTGGCCTCAATAATTCTCTCATCAGCTTTAGTCAGAATAAATTCCAATGCCGGCAAATTTATCAATATTAGATGCTTAACTCAAATCACTTCTTTTCATACACATAATGGGGGTATCTGACATTTCAGGCAACAATAAGGCTATTTACTATGAAAAATTGGGTTATATATATTTAATATACCCATGAAGAGACAGTCCCAGTTTGTGCATTCTTTCATCCATTCTTCTTCTCGTGCATTGCATTCTTTCCGGTCTCCTTTTGAAGAAACCAGAAGACATGGGGAACAACCCAAATTTGTAATAAAACAACTTGAAATTTACATTTGAAGAAGAAATATTAGTTAAAATGGTAAAATGGAAATAAAATTAAAGTTGGCTAAAAAGGCAATTTAACTTGTTTTTTCTTTCCAGAATCTTATTTTGCATTTTTTTCATCAGTGATCGGTGTCCTGTTCCAACGGGAAACCAAACAAAGTTTGGGTGTGTCGGAACATAATATCAAAGACAAATTCAGTTTCAACCGATCTGCTCCTTCCAAAAATACAAATAAAGACATTTCACATTAACAACATTAACAACACGTATACACAGCTAGGCTCGTTGTTTTAAGGTGCAGTGGTACTTAGAGCTAAATGCTAATATCAGTATTTTATAATGCTCACAATGACACTGCTAACATGCAAATGTTTAGCACGTATAATGTTTACCATGTTCACTATCTTAAATTAGAGTGTTAGAATGCTAACATTTGCTGACTAGCACTAAGCAAAGTGAAACTGAGGCTGATGGGAATGTATGTATGTATATATATATATATAT
>NC_045755.1:15059117-15071254 GCF_008692095.1 Etheostoma spectabile | reverse complement strand
ATATATATATATATATATACGTATATACAGTACATTTTGTTTATTTTAGTAACCTGTATTTATTCAGGGAAGTTTCACTGAAAGGAAGCCTTTTCTGCAGGAATGCCCTGACCACATTTGCACATTTAGACACATTCAGCTTCACTTGAGCGGTTGGGATGAAGGGCCTTGCTCAAGGGCACCTCAGGCTTTGTAATGAGGGTGGGGCAAGAGCTGCATTTTTACTTTCCTTCACTTTCTTGCTTCTCTAACCTTTAGGCTACTACTGCCCTCACTGGTTATGTATCAAGTATACTAGATGATAGCAATGAATCAGTAGATGTTGAGATATTTCACTGGATAAGGGAAAACCTTGACCTGCCGGCAGCATTTTGTGTTTGTTTGTGTGTGTGGAAGGCTGTGAAAATTTCAAACACTGAGCCTTAACTATACATTAGGTCCAATATATACTGTGAGGTCAAAGGTCAGGAAAGAAATCCTCTTGCAGGTGTGGCTGTTTGTCAACTTAACTCTCATGCCTGGATGGAAATGACTGAGCTAAATCGAGGGTCATGACTTCAAAACAATAACCATTACCAGTTAGAAGCTGCACAGACCTTTGGGAGCAAGGTTAAACCACACTGCATTACCAAGCGTAAGCCATGATATTATTGAGAGCTTTCCTTGAATGAAGGTCAGTGAAAATACAGGAATACAGAGTGGCAAGGAGTAAATTATGAGAACACCCTCTGGCCTGAGCAGCCATGGCCCAGAGCTAACATGTCATTACTGCAAGGATAACACAGAGAAGAGAATTTCCCATTCTGCACAAAACACATTAAAAATATATCAAGGATAAGTAACACATTACGCTGTCCATTTAATTAGCTTTTTTTTTGGACAAATAGTTACATGGTATAATAATAGTTAATAGTCTACTATCTACTGCCATCACATATCTTTCTCTGCAGAAAATAGCCTACTTGATGCAGGACTGTGCAGAAATCCTGTAATTTAAAACCATTCTTATATTTCATACCAATTGACCAGTGAATGTAGCTTTTTATTAAATCCCAGCCTGCCCCTTTTGAAGTGCACAATTTCCATTCTTGCTCCCTCGTCCAACGCTGACGCTACCTCTGTAGCTCTTATGACATGTTCTATTCGGGATTTATCGCCTGAGGAGGAAACTCTCAAGTGGCCCTCATCGTCTGCTTGCCGCGGCCCGCACAAAGAGACAAGAGAGCCTGGATAATGAATGAAGGCAGACAATATGAGTTGACGTCTGGTTTTATCGCTGGTGCCATCAACAACATGGTGTTTACAGTGTGAATAAGCAAAAGGGCACACACACTGGGGATATAAATAAATACTGTGTACTGTGTGTTGATGCATCTCTCCGTCCCTCTTTGTCTCGTCCTCTGAGGACACTTGAACACATCTGTTAATGTTCCATTTGCTGCAAATAATCTTAATCTAATAATGGTTTACCTGACAGTCTGGAGCAACAAAGTCATGCATGGATACTTTTTCAATTCAAAAAAATATAAAGTAATCAAACCATGCAACACACAGAGCAATTCCATTTGCCCAGACCCTCTGTAATTGAAATGTCGTTTTAGAGCCATCTAATTGCTGTCTTCATTCCCTTAAGCATCTGCGCCACCTCTTTGAGGGAAGGACAGGCTAAGGCACAGGCAGAGCTTAGCATGTGCATGAAATCACTAATGTGGCAACAATAATCCATGGTAGCAGGGACTCCAGGGGAGGCAGGTATAGCAGCACTTGTCTGTTTTCTATAGGTGGACTGCATGACATCATGTTACATTAATGCGTTCTGTTTATGGCTGACAGTGTGCATAAAGGATGATAAAGGTGAGAGCAGGCCACAGCTCGGTGCACGCTATACAGCAATACAAATTGGGCATGTGTCAGTTTAGCTGTATGGTTGATAAATCGGCTTAAACACTTAATAAATGTTAATAAAAGTAGAGCATTTACATGTAGTTGGAGTTGACTCAAGAAGAGGTGGGTTTACCAACACTTCAGATGGCTGATTGGACAAAGAGAAGGTGCATCAAAAACATGCATAATTATTGTCTGCTAGATGTTTCTTTTGATAAATCTAAATGGCAGATAAAGTAAAAAGCTGCAGATTTCTGATTCAAGTTCTGGATACATTGCCCACATGAAGCTTGATAAGGTGTGTACCTTCTTCCAGTTCCGCCTTTTGTGTTGTTTTTTACTCTGTGTTGAATTTTAGTGATGTTTTTGATATTACAGTTTAATCAAATTACTTCATTAAATTTCAGTTTGTTACTAGTACTGCAGTCTCACTGAGAGTTAACATGATAAGCTAATTGTTTTTGTCTGCTGGTCTTTGTGTCTCCACTGTCCACTTGGTTTAGGTGCTGTGGGCCAATAACTCCAACAAACCAGCTTGCACCAGCCAATTGTACATATTGTAACCTGCCTGGCCAGATATGCCAGGATGCCAAAGTTAATGAGTGCTAGGTATAGAGAGTTTAACATGCAGGAAGCCAGAGAGACGTGGATATTTTTGCAACCAAAAGCCATTGTTAATGCCCTGTTTGTGCTGAACGTAGGCAACGTATGTCAAAACCCGTATATACATAATACATAACAGCTCTTACCGGAGCTTTACTACTGAGGAATTGTTGAACCTAGCTTTAGCATTGAAGGAAGTAGCTGTGTAACGATATAACTATACTAACAATTACATTATACTAATTAGGATAACTCATACTTTAGTTCCAATCAACAACAGTAGTAAATTGGTTTCACAAAGCTCGCCAAATTCCACTTTTGAATCCAGAACCATGCCGATGCCAAAAGAAACACGTTTGGAACCTGTGAACCTAGTCCCATGGCATGCTTTTGTAGATTATCATGTCATGCCAGTTAGATAATTAAAATGGCCCATTAGTTTGATGACATTGCTGTGTTGAGATGTACCTCCTCCTGAGTCTAAGCGAGGCAGAGTTGGTCCTGAACCCCACCTGAGTTAGAGGCACATTGTATAATGTAATAAACCGGTGAGTCTAACAGTGTTTCTCCATTTAAAAAAATCCAGTTTGGAGCCGGAGTATGCCTTGGCATGCGGAGCACAGCTTTATTAAATTTAACCACTATTTGGTTGAAAAAGAAAAAAGAAAATCGGGAATATGTTTGTCATGCACACAGTGAGTGGTGTATCTTACTATCTGTTTAGTAAGATACACGTTGAATTTCAGTGCAGGGCAATTGGTAAATGTAAAAAGCTTAGGCTGACCTTTACCATCATGAATCAGCCACAGTTACCTGCAGAAATCTTCAAACTGTTTCCAAAAGCTGTATCCCGATTGATTCCATCATAAATGTGACCATAGACTCCTAATTCAGCTTCCAATGGTCTCTGTGAGTACTATTGAGGAAGTGAAGCATACTTAAAACAGCTTCCATTATCTGATTCATTAGCAGATCAGCCCATTGACTATAAGAACAATAGAACTACTGGCTAGGACTGAGCAAGCTGAGGGTAGAAGGTGTCAGACATGCCAAGCACTTAGTTATGCACCCATATGGAGAGGCATTTGTTGCTTGTGTGTTTTCCCCCTCATCACCCTGGGGCACGATAGCATTAGCTAAATGCCTTGAAAGCAAATACTAACACCTCCCAGTGCAAGTGCCGAGGCTCACAGATGCGCGGAGAGAGGAGCCAGCTGGAGGCAAAACACAGGAGGAGGCTGTAGAAGAGGAAAGCGGGAAGGCAGAAGTGTGTCAAGTTTTTTTCTTGGACGCCATGGAGCAGTAGCCAGAACGCTATGGTAACCAGATGGACTTGCTGTGATGCATATTTCATATTTCACACTGCCAGCTCAGTTTGTTAAGCACTACTTTGGCAACGTCTCGTGGCAAAACCTGACACTTTTGGAATGTGTGCAGATGCATGGAAGTGGATGCGTGGAAGAACAGCCGCAAACTCTGACCACAAATCAACTGTAGGTTTTCTTTCTTACTGGCACTTTGTCCATTAACTACCAACAAGGGTAATACTAACTCAGCTCTGAATGGCTGACAACAATCTTGGCCTAATTTACCAGCGCCTATGTACTGAGATGGACAGTGTTGGGGAGTAACAGAATACATGTACCGGCGTTACGTATTCAGAATATAAATTCCGAGTTACTGTATCCCGTTACAATTTAAATAGTTTGTATTTAGAATACAGTTACATTGTTGAAATCCATGGATTACATGACGATATTTCTCTGTTTCACGAGTGACATACAAGAATCTAAAAAAATTAAGTCAACTCAACAAGTCTTTTAAGTCAAAAAATTAAGTCAACAAAGTCATAAATTTCCCAGAAATATGAAAGCAAAAGAATTAGCTTTTTGTGTGATGAATGATCACGAGGTAGAGATGGAGCCGAAACAGGCACAACCGAGCCAGGGAAGGAATGCATTTCTATCTTGGAAATTCAAACAGAATTTCACATGAAAGGAATAACGGGGTGAACGAAATATAATTAATAATAATAATTAATAATACAGTATGTGCATTGCAACCTCTGCTTGCTAGCATCAACCTCCTTTCAGCGTCCAGAATTCTCCACCATCCATCTGCTTGTTCATACTTGGCAATACTGCCACCCATATTCCTCTTCAGAATGTCTTTAGATGGTCTACTCTTCTTCGCTAGAGATAGAAGTGGTCTCCCTGTTCCCGTTTCAGACACTTTCTGTTTTCACTTGACTGGTTTCACTTTCAATAGCTGCCATAGTCAAGTGACAAAGGCAGCCTGGTGGCCGAGGCACGGATGACTAATGAGGGGTAGGACTCTGACTTTCCCATATTCTGGCTCTCCTGTCGAGTTCACTGCAGGGTGCCACTCAACTGGTTCTAACAATCCTTATAATGCTGTATTCAGACCCACTCTACTTTTTATTCTTTCACATTTCCTCTTTTTTCACCTTACCTCCTGCAGTGAGAAATAGTATATTAAATCATTAACGGTTGTCCTAACAATGCAAATTCCCCATCAGAAGTGATCAGTTGGGGCCAGCACTGAAGCTGAGTACAGTAAAGGAGCTCATGAATAACATGCAACTTCATGTGTTGAGTCACACAATCCCCTTTGTTATGAATGTTACAAGTCCCTCTTTAATTGTCTTAAAATGTTGTGCCCCTGCCAACTCTTCTGCCTGCTTCCACTCAAACTACAGATTTGATTCTGACCGGTACATTATACCATATAATATTAATGTGATTATAGAATTATTTAAATTTTTATGATAGTATAACTTTTTGTTTGAAGGAAAATGTGTTTTAAGTGGTTTTTATGTGGACTGTATCCTCCTGAATATATTAACAACAAGTAAACATGTAGGAAGTGTTGAGTTTGTGTTAACAGCAAAAAAAAACATCAACAACACATTTACACCGGAGCCAATCAGAAAACACGCGGTTGTCTCACTGAAATATGTAACATGTTTTTTTTTTTAAAACACAGATGATTAGGGAAACGGGCTCATTTGTAATAAGCTTGTTTCAAATAAAGACTCTTTATCTGAAGTAGTGGTAAATAAAGCTAGCAAACAAACTGAATAATGGAGAACTTTCTTAAACGTCATCATAATGGATGGGCCATCCTGGTGCCTCTAAAGCCTAATAATGTCCTCACCTCCCCTTCAATTACAAGCATGCAGCCCAAGGCAGAATTGAGTCCTATTGCAACCTGTCACTGTATGATTAGTGAGCTCTGAGTTGATGCAATTTCAAATTGTAAAGCGATATTATCATGCTACATTGACTCCTCAGCGCAATGGGGACTGAATTGCAAATAGTTAGTTCTGTGTTCCTCCTTAGTTTAAAGAAGAGGGGTTCCGTAGGCAGTTTCCTCTTGCAATATGCTCAGCCAGTTCAGCTCCATCCTGCAGGAGCCACCTCAGCCCTGTAAGTCGGCAGAGGAAGTGTACATGATAGCCCAAAGTCACAAATGACACAAAAACCCAAATAAGATAGAAATTCAGCCACAACTGCTTTGAGCTACAAAAGGTTTGTGTGTGTGTTTTGTGCTGCTTTCACCAGGGCCTTAAAACAAAGGATCTGCTCATTGCTATTTCGTTAATCCTGATGGCAGAGAGCTTTGTTTAATGATAAGGCCCCAGGCACACCTAAACATGACATGGTTTACTGAATAAACACTTGTTTTACATTAACGCTGTTTCAATCAGGGGACACTAATTGAAAGAGGAGCTTAAAGAGTTCTTTAAAAATGACCTTGATGTGATGATGTGGACACTGGTGGTGTTGAAAGAGAATAACAAGATCCGGATGATTTGATCTGGAGCCAAATTTCTGTTGAGCTCACAGGAATGAGCCATTGGACTTCTTCTTCTGATGAAAACTGGTGGTGAACATCAGGGTTCGACGCGGGAAAAGGAATAAATAGCATTACAACAGTGTTCGGATTGAACATTTGCTTCGCTAAGCTTTATGAAATAAGGACAATAATGATGCATTTTGCACCAAGGAAAACACTACACCCAAAATTCCCATGATGCAAATCAGCAGGTTTCTACATGTATCTGCTGGATTCACACACCTCATTGTAACATCCTCCTACCCAAGTCTGTCTTCATTCACAATAGAGCAGGTGACTGTCAGATCCTGGCACTGTCAGCCATCTTTCACTTAAAATGTACGACAGCTACATAAAAAGAGGAGCTCTCTGCACTGTCAGGTTGATAAACTGTATTGCAACATGTCCCCAAGACAAATGAGCTAACAGATAGTTCAGGTGTTGAAGTGGCACGGTAGAAAAGGGTGAGGAGTTTAACAGGTGTTTAGTCCATTTAGCTAATGTAACATGAATCATTCTCAATCATGCCCAGTATTACAGCCGTGGGTATGTGCGCACCACATTTGGAAAGAAAACTCTTACTGCTAAAAAAAGAAACATTTAAGTATTAAGCCCGACAGTCCTGTTAGATATTATTTGAAATGGCATTGCTTCCTTGACTACACCTTGGATCATAGTGAACTGAGTCATAACACCTCAGACCAATACAACCACACTGTCTCTTTTCTGACTCTAAAACATACTTTGAGAGCTGCCTCTTAAAAGCATGGATGGCTTACTCTCAAAGAGAAAATATGGTGAAGGGTGTGCAGAAAGCACAGTACAAAGAACTTTTGTGTGAATGCCAGTTACAAAGTTACACGGTGAAAGATGACCCAAGGCAGCAGGCATGTGGTGGGAGCAGCGGACAGTGATGGAGTTGTAAGTGAGGTTAAAAGGGGGGAAAGAAAGTGGAGGGAAGGTAGTGAATTGCAGTGGGGTGAAGTGTAAAACAGACAACATTAAATCAGTATCAATGAACAGTCCTTTAACTTAGTGTTTGTCTCTCCCCTGAGAATATTTAAAGGGCAGAGAATGACCTCCACTTAAAACCTTTTCATAACCAATTTACAGGGACTTCCAGGGACAAGTAGGAGGTGTTTCATTGCCAGTACAGAGAAATGCTTTATCTTTCCTGTCTGCACACCATCCTATATCATTGGCTGGCTTTACTGGCTTAATATATGGAATATCCAAAAGTCATTAACCTTAAGTGCTGGTCGCTGAAAACAGGTTAATGTGGCTAAAGTGAGGACTTTCAGTGATGGACTTCCAATAATAAATAAGATGAAAATGGAGAATTTAAACCCCCATGGGTCAAGGAAAGGCAATTAAGTTATGAAGGCTTGAGATTCATTGTGTAATGTTGGCAAGGAGCTCTCGGGACTGTAGGAGAGGCCATCATCACCACAAGAGACTGAGTTCCCACGTTTCGGCAGGAAATCATGTGTGGGTACCCCAGCTATCTAAATCACCCAACAGGCCTAAAATGTTCATTACAGCATATGCAAGCAAGTGATGTCCCTACTTACTAAAGTGTGTATCAAGGGAAATTGTAATGAACATAGAAGAAGCTATACAGGACTGTGAAAAGGCAAATTTTACCCAAGGCAGAAATCCATCTCCCAATATATGGGAGGTGTCAAAAACACTGACAACCATTTTATTTGCTGATGATACTAATTTAATCTGTTCTGGGGAAAATTTGGAACAACTCTTGGATTCAGCAGAAAATGAATTAAAAAAGATGAAGAGCTGGTTTATGCTAATAAACTAACACTAAACTTAAGTAAAACTAAATTTATAATTTTTGGTAATCGTAACACAACCTTACACAAAAAACTTATGATAAATGATATTGAAATTGAAAGAGTAAAAGAACTTAAATTTCTGGGCGTCATAATCGACGAAAAATTATGTTGGAAGCCACATATACGCTATATTAATGGTAAAATATCTAAATCAATGCTACTTACTGTATAAAACCAATTATTTATTAAACCAACGCTCATTAATATGCTGTATTGTTCCTTCATACTTCCATACATTACTTATTGTTGGAGATATGGGGAAACACTTACAAAACCAACACTGAACCTATATTCATTCTTCAAAAGAGAGCCTTAAGAATTGTAAATAAAACCACTTATAGAGCACCAACTAATCCACTGTTTATAAATAAAAGCACTAAAATTAGAGAATTGTTGACTTAACACTGCACAAATTAGGTACAAAATAAATAATCATCAGCTGTCAAACAGTGTCCAAGGGATGTTCCAAATAAGAGAGCGCAAACATCATTTAAGAGGAATATTTGTATATAAAACGAAACCTATAAGAACAAATGCTAAATATCACTGCATCTCAAGAAAGGTTTAACTTTATGGAACAGCTGCAGTGAAGAGATGAAATCATCTATAACAATGAGCAATTTCAAGAGATATTTAAAATTAATATATTAAAGGGATACGAAAAGGACTTAAAGTGATGGTATGTAGTAGACTGTATGGTTTCTTGCATATATGCGGTATGTCTAAAATTAATATACTTATATACCGATACGTATATACTGGTTTATATGCTGGTGTGTCCATATGTAGTGGATCTACATACTAGCATGTCTATATACTAAGTCTAGTATGGCTGTGTTTATGTAATCTGCTATAGATGGTATAGAAAGTAGAAGAAAGGGAAGAAAAAAAAAAGTGTTTCTAAGTGTTTGTGTATGTATGCATCTGTGTCTATGATGTGTAAATAATAATGCGTAAATAACTGAAGAATAAGATTTACTAAAGGATAAAAGTAGAGAGAGGGGGTCGGACTTGATAAGTTGTTTGTCAACTTCTTCCTACTCCTTTTGAACATGGAACATTTTTGTTCCTTTTTGAATGACTTTCAAATTTGAAAGATTGTGCTAATAAGTACATGACCTTATTTATCTGTCATTTTATTTATATGTATGCAGGAATGCATGTATATAAATCTTTTATTTTAATGTTTTTTTTTTATGTTCAAAAACTTTAAATGTTCAAATAAACTCAACTCAACAACTCAAAGGATTACATGGGTCTGTTTCATAAGAAAGCTTGGTGCACGCATATGGTATGTCTGCTTTTGCATTTCCCCATGTTTTAAGATCCATGATGGACAGATAAACAGAAGGACAAAGAGAACGTAGAGGGAGAAAGAAAGTAAGCCTGAGATATGCAGTTTTGGCAATAAGGCCAGGTGGCAGATAGCTTGAGCTGGGAGATGAAAGCAGGAGAAGACCACTGATCTACTGTAAAGCACACTGCTGCAGGAGATGGATAGCACCCCATCTTCTATCTTCTATTTTCTGTGTTTCTCTCCTCCATGCCCGTGAGCTAGTGATGCATCAGGGTCAGGCGTGGTAGAGTGTTTGGAGGATCAGAGCGGCTGGCGCCCACTCACCAGGGGTTGACACACATGAGGAGGTCAGAGAAGGATTTGGAAAAAGAAAGAGGGAGTGATGAAGAAAGGATGTCCAAAAAAAGAAATGTGCACTGCATCCAAAACTGCGGTGTCCGGTACTCATGTATCTTTATTTTATGTCTTTTGTTTGGATGAGAATGATGCAGGTGTATGGCATATATTATACACTCAAGTTAAGTGGGTGAAGACTGACAGCCAGCAGAACCTGTAACCTTTCCCACTGAGAACGCCAACCTACCACCACACTCTGCTGCAGGACATCACGACGCCCGCCCTACCTGCAAACACATAGACACATTTGCATACCCATTCTCGTTTTTTGCATAATTCAGTAAGAAATGAATGATGGGGGCTCCCCTTTATAATATGAGTAGTTGTCTGCCAAGAGAAAACTCAAGTTATGCATCCATTTGCATCACTGAATGAGCATCTGGCCACGCAGGTAGTTCATATTTTGTTCAGGAGAGTACATGCATGCCTTAAATTCTCTTAACCAGAATTCACTTGACTTGCTTTAAAAGTTATAATACAAAAACAAAAATAAGGATAAGAAATGAAAACTAGCCTGAAACTACACTACAAAGGCAGACAACATAAATACAATAAAATGAGTGAATCAAATAATGTAAATAATGTCTATTGACCATTCTTAATCAAATGCCTGGTTTACTGGATTATCACTGATGATTGAGCTGATGAAGCATACGTAACGACTCAGACACAAAAAATTTGTAGACATTATGCTGACTGTTTTCAAGATTCCCCTTATCAGAAAAGTCTGTCGTTGAAAATGAAAATGGCCAAAATTGTAAGCAGTGAGAGTGGACCGACACAGTAAAGTTGCGGGCCAAAAACCAAAACAATGAACTGATAGACACTGTAAAGCTCTGCAAAGCTGAGAATAACTGGTGATAATTCTCTACGGGGTCAACATTACAAGCTACCCTTTCACATGCAAGTGTGATCCACTGATGTTACGTTAATAGAAATATTGCAGCTCCACAGGGAGCACCATCTCATCTTATCCTGATATCTACCAAGTAGTTCTAACTGCCTTGACTGTAAAAGAGCAGTGGTGGGGTGTCAAAAATGCTTATAAGGACTGTATGTCTTGATATGTATACCGACAAATGACCTATTTTATACTTATTCTTATTTTCTTCCTGCACTTTGGAAAAATATAATGCTTCCGAGCTGTTTTAAGAAGTCACCATACAAACAGAATAAATGCATGATCCTTCCTCACCTACTCACAAGTTCCCTGGCCCTGGGGGTCAGCTGGCAGAGCCGGTCCTTTTATTGTTACAAAATTAGCCGATTGGCTGACACTGGCACATTTTATAGAAATAATGATTAAAGGGCATTGTCCTAATCAAATAAATAAATCTACACAGCAGCAGTGTACACTGTGTCTTTGGTGAGCAACTGTAAGACAAAGGAAGAAAGGGTGGAAAAGATTTAGCAGGAGAGATTAAAATCTCAGCGGGACGTTGAGAAAACGACCCCTTTGCTGTTCAATTTAACCAGGCTTGGTGGGGGACTTTATTATTTATATTCTTATTTACGGCTCCTTTGACATTTTTATCTCCATTCCCACCGGCCAGGCACAGTCAGAGCATCACTTTCGACCTTGGAGGAAGAGTTCTTCTAAACTAAACTTTTTCTATCTAAAATCACAATCTGTTTTTGTGATGCCGGGACAAAATCGTTGTGTTCTGTTGTTCATTTTCTCATTCCAGTAAGAGCGGTTAAGTTGAGTTTTTGTTGATAGCAATGATAACTGCCTCCAAAGTTTCTCTACCTCTCATTAAGTCAACTTGTGGTCTTATTCTATAAATAAAGGCCTAGATTGGGACTTTACTCCTCTTTGTCTCCAAACATCTATACCGGTGTTCATAGGTGTTTCCAATGTGTCTTTTTAAACAAAACATTTTTTCTTTTTCCCCCATTTTTCATGAGCTGAATTCAAAGATATACGACTTTTTCTATGTACACAAAAGGCTTATTTCTTACAAATATTGTTCCCAAATCTTTCTAAATCTGTGTTAGCGAGCACTTCTACTTTGACGAGATAATTCATCCACCTCACAGGTGTGGTACATCAAGATGCTGATTATTGCACAGGTATGCCTTAGACTGGCCACAATAAAAAGGTCACGAAAACCAGTCCATATCTGGTGCTAGGGTTAGGGTTAGGGTTCATCACCTCTCCAAAGTGTGTTGTAATGTGTGATGTGGGCATTTGCATAGATGGTTACAACAGCGAACTGCAGTCAGGTAGAGAGAGAGAGAGAGAGAGA
>NC_045755.1:15056147-15059107 GCF_008692095.1 Etheostoma spectabile | reverse complement strand
AGAGAGAGAGAGAGAGAGAGAGAGAGAGATAAACCCTAACCCTAAATGGGGGCAAAGGTTGCATTTATAATTTTGTTCAGTGTAAATATTGATGGATAATCTCTAATATAATTTGTTTGGTTGATCAGTATTTGAAATAGTTATTGTCCTTTAATGGTCAAATATGTGTCGTAATGTAAAGACTGGATTTATGATTTGTTTGGGAAAGATATTGTAATTGGTTTCCTTCTTTGTTTGCCATGATGAGTATCATAATCCGAATTCCCATCATTCTTTGGAAAAATTTACTGGTTCACTGATTGCAACCCTGGTTTCCGGGTGGTTTGTTCCTCCAGTTTGTGGCTCCATTTATAACCCTAAATGAGGCTTCAATACAAATCCACTGTCCTCTATGCCACTGTTTTCATCGTGGTGATGTGATGCCCAAAGATACGAATGCAATCATCAGGACCAAGCACTCCATCCAATTTGTAGATTGGTGCCCCATTGGTTTCAAGGTGGGGATCAATGCTTTGCAACACCATTGCTATTGCAGAGGCCTGGGCCTGGCTTGACACACAGAAGAGGAGAAGTCCAAATAAAATGGACTACGCTGAACCACCACAGTGTCTCCTTGTGGAGAGGAGGGGAAATAAAGTTCTTTCTAACAGTAGGAATGAATTCCTCTCGGGGAGTGGATGGCGAGGAAGACGAGGGAGGGATATAGGGAATCTGTCAGGTATAGAAAAGTAGAAAAACAATAGTGCGGAATGAGGAACAGGGCTGCCTAGAATTTGACAGAAAGACATCAGTCCTTCATGACAAGGACAGAAACCCTTATCAATGAACTGCACTCTGCGGGGCCAGCAGAGACACAAGGGAGGGGGGGGGCGCAGAGCTCCAAGGAGTTTGTTTTCCACCGATGACAATCCACAAAAGACTCTGCTGTACCAGTATGGATTTATTCTGGATTTGTAGTTTGTCCAAACTTTGTCCAGTTTTTTCTTTCCGTCGGCCTCCTGAAAATCGGTTAGAAATATGTTGTCAGGTGCTCAGATCTATCAGAAAATAGCTGGCGATCATTTGTGCACCTACATTTTAAAGAAAACATACATGAAATGTGCACATATTCAGTGTGTACAGCAGCATATGCTACTTTGCAGGTTGGAAAGGACTTGCAATGGTCGCATTAATGTCATAGTTAACTTGCAATTATGCGCGATTAATCTGACATTTGTATCTATTCTAAATGTTATGGCTATATATTCGACAACAACAAAACGGATCCGTGAAATTAAGCCGTTTTCACACAATCAGGTTATTTACTTGTTCATGCTCAGTCGCATTTAGTAGCTGTGTTGAGCCAGAAGAGCTCCTCAACACCGCCTCTGGTGTCCCGCATGGCGCTCCTTCAGGTCAGGGGTAGCTGGTGGTTCAGTTATCTGAGAATACTGTAGGTGACTTTTAGCCGGCGACAGAGCCGCGAGCTGCCGGTCATTTCGGTGGAGATTACAGTTAAGTAATTAATGAAACGACTAGTGTGCGGCATGCCTGTTGGTTTAGTTTCCAGTCTAGCTTGATCCAGTGTGATATTGTGGTTTGCTAATGTTACTAGTTGTTGCGACATATGAAAAAACTACAAAGTTTGCTAGGCAAAAAAGAACGTCAGTCTTGCCATAAAAAATGAACGCCGTTAAAATGGGTTTGCGTTAACACTGTTAATAACACGTTTAACTGACAGCACTAATCTGGACTATAAATCATAGAGTTAATGTTCAATTAAACATAAAAACACTCCACATTAAGATTACCACTTTCTATCTTAATCCAGAGATTTGTGTAACAGTCATTTTCTTCTCTTTTACAGTTTAAATCATCTCTGCAGGGGCGACCAGCTCTGCAAGTCAGGGTGACTCATCCCTCATTCAATGGTAAGAAAAGCTTTGATGAAGAAAATATTTCTGACTGAAATATATTTAATAAATAAAAATGTAATGACAAGTTTTCCAGATTTTTAAATAGCTGCTTTCATGTTAATTAATGACATAACTGGAGAATATTTAGTCAAATGTCCATAATACTGAGAAACTGAAATATTAGTCATTTGAGCTTTGGGGTGTAAAAATGAGATCCAGATCTTTCTTGACACAGTGAGACAGAAATATAGGGGCAGAAGTACCGTAGACCCGGTCATCAGTGTTCTGGATAGGACCGGTCAGCAAATGTCTGTAATCTGCTGTGAATGCTGACTGCTATGAAGGAAACATCTCAAGCGTTCAGTTGGCGACGGCTGTCTGCTCCTTTGCTAAAGTCAATCTCCCGCTTGACTCTCCTCTTCTGCTCTGATGGATGCATGTGTGTGTGTGTCTTACAAAGAAACACAAGCACACACCTACACACACAGACTGATGGAAACACGTGCACAAACAGTGAGTCATCCATGCCGGGCTTGTGGCCACTAGGCTGCCACTGTGAGGGTAGCAGGCGGATACTGGGGAGGGGAAGCTTGAGCTGCTCTGGCTGCAAATGTCCCCTCTTACTTTCAAGCCCCTATGAGCAGATGAATGATCCATCTGAGGATGACACAGGGGCTTCGACTAGGATCAATAATGCATCGTGAGAGGGAAAAAGTGTGAAAGAAACAAAAGCCAGTCCTGTGGAACTATTTGGTGAGATGTTATACTTTACAGATTCAACTGAGCACTTGGGCTTTGATGGTTGCATAGGTTGACTGGGGAGAAAAGTAATGGCTGTCTGGGCAAAGACTAAAATTACATGTGGCCATGCAAAATTGTAGGTGTTTTACATATATGGGAATGGTCTGAAAGAGCTGTGTAGAGGCAGTCCCAGCCCACTGTAATTTTTTATGTATTTTAAGTACAGCCCCTTTAACAATAATTTGAATGACCTGGATTTCAGGAGCAGGAAATTGAGCCTTATTTTCATAGCTTTGGCCAACATTCCTATTTCTACTCTATTTT
>NC_045755.1:15051640-15056137 GCF_008692095.1 Etheostoma spectabile | reverse complement strand
TTTGTGTATTTGTTGTGTATAATGTGTTGTTTTGTAACGTTTTTCTGGCCCCTTGTACAAGACTGTGTCCTTGACAGCAGCCCGGGTTCCAGTGAGACCCATGGCCCTTTGTTGCATGTTATCCGCTCTCTCTCCCCCATTTCTGTGTAATTCTGTACTATCTAATAAAAGCCATAAAAAACATTCATGTTCAGTGAATTTTGGCAGCAAAGAGAAGAGAAACCAAACACAGACAATCACACACAAAGCCTGCAGGTGGGATAATAGGAAATTTACTGGAGACAATGGGACGGAACAGTCTGAGAAGTTGGCAATAATAGGGTTGTCCGAACAGTCAAACAAACATGGCAAGACATGGGGGCAGATCAGATTCAGGTACACCTCTACATCAGGTACAGAAAATCTGGCAGAAAATGAATAAGATGGGGCTGGTAGGCCTATATGCAGTGCAAGACTGATTAAGGAATCAGTATATGATGAAATGCAAAGGGTTATTGCAGGGCAAGAGCGGGTGGCTGTATCTGCAAACACCCAAAAAACTATCTGTCTGGCTATATACAGTCCCAGAGCTAAATGAGAAAATGTTTCATTGTAATTTGGGTGTACCAACCCTTTAACCCTCTTTACTCGCTGTCAGCAGGCTGCTCCAACAGCCAATCAGATGGAGAACCAGTCAAACTGACGTAAGTCAGGTAGGGACAGCACACAGGAACAAGAGCTGGAATGAAATGGATGATGAATTGATGTATGTGGTCATGGGAGGAATGTGCCTGTCACAAACCCACCTACTCTACAAATGGGAGAATGTTGTTTAGGTGTGTGTGTGTGTGTGTGTGTGATTGCAGCAAGCCCGTCTGTTCTCTGCTGTCCACTGTACCTGCCATGCTGTTCACTCAAAGGAGTCCACACATCAATAAAACAAAAATGATAAATATATTTCTCACTGCCAGAATTCTGTGTTGATATATTTAAGGGTTTAATTACCCAAGCGGTATTGACGGAGGGTTGAGTGTATATCTGTCACTTGGGCCTTTTTCTGCAAATTGTCAGTTGCCACACATTGGAAAGAGATGTTCTCAAGAGGCAAAAAAAATAGGTAAAGATATTAGTCTTGTCATAGAGAGACATATACATCTATACATACAGAGAAAACAAACAGCAAACAAACAATGACAGAGAGCTGTAAGGGGAATGCAGCCTGGCCTGTGTATTGTGTGTGAGAGATGTTGGCTGACAGAGTGTCAGATAACACCCTGGGGACACTTGCGAGACACCTGGATGGAATGCAGACTACTGTCTTCCATTCACAGCACACCATCGAGCATCTGGCCATCTCTTGTCTCTCTCTCTCTGTGTCTCATAGGCATATACACAGGTACAGTCAGAGAAGCTGAAGGAAGGGAAAAAGAGGAAACCTAAAAGTGTAGTGTGAGATTCAAGTACAAGCGATATCCCTGACAGCAAACACAGACTGGCTCTGAAACACACTACCTCCCTTCAGCCTGCTACCTAAGTCAGAGTCGTGCAGGTGAAGCAAAACAGCTGGAAACATGGACAAGACAGAGAGGACAGATTGAGAAAAAAGGGGAAAAAAGGCAGTCAGTCTTCCTGAGAAACCGATTTCAACATGAAAGCGCTAAAGCGTCACACCGCATTAGGTTGGATATAGATTGAAAAGGATGTGCATACCAATATTCTACACAATAAACTGCCTGCCCTGGAGGTGTGTGCATGGGGCCTCTCTACAAACCTGACAAAACTCCCCACCCACAAGTGAAATCAGCAGATTGTATTCTCTACCTTGTCATGCCGACATCAAAGGCAATTTCCTGTGTTCGTGCTGTCTGAAACAATTGCTTTTATTTCCAGCCAAAAGGCAAAGTGAGGGTCCTAATCAAAGGACAACTTTAAAGTGTAACAGAATAGCAAAGTGGAAGGTTATTTTTAGGCGTCCAGTTTACTGGAACAGAGGACCTATTCGCATCAGGTATTAACATGTCGAACACCCAGTCTCATGGCAGTTCGTGAAATGGTCACGTTATTTAATCTATTGAGTTGTGTACAGGTCACGTTAATGTTGTTATTTTTGTGTGTAGATTACGAATTTTGATGTAATGTATTTCAATGGGAAGAATCTTTTGTGATCACAGAACGATTACGGTAGCGAGTAGTATTGAAAAGCCGAAAATCTGCGCAGGGAGGTGAGTCGCGGTGGTGGATGGGTCAAACAACACAGGACTTTCACCTTGGAGACCGCAGCCATCCCATTGTTGTCGGTGTGTCCCTCATGTGACGGCTTCTTAACCCCATTCCTTGTGAAAATAATACACTGAACAAAATGAAAAACTCAACACTTTTGTTTAACCCCATTTAAAGATCTAAGACTTTTTAACTGTACACATAAAGCTTATTTCTCTCAAATATTGTTCGCAAATCTGTCCAAATCTTTTAGTGAGCACTTCTCCTTTGCCGAGGTAATCCATCCACCTCACAGGTGTGGCATTTCCAGATGCTGATAAGACAGCTTGATTATTGCACAGGTGCGCCTCAGGCTGGCCACAATAAAAGTCCACTCTAAAATGTGCAGTTTTATCACACAGCACAATGCCACAGACGTCGCAAGCTTTGAGGGAGCGTGGTATTTGCTTGGTGACTGCAGGAATGTCCGCCAGAGCTGTTGCCCAGTGAATTGAATTTTCATTTCTCTACCATAAGCCGTCTACAAAGGCGTTTCAGAGAATTTGGCAGTACATCCAACCAGCCTCACCGCAGACCACGTCTAACCACACTAGCCCAGGACCTCCACATTCCTCCAAGATCGTCCAAGACCAGCCAGCCAAAGCAAAAACAAAAGTGTTGTGTTTATAATTTTGGCCACTATATGTTAATGCAGGTGCTAGTGTATGAAGAACACTTTGGGATCAGAATGGGATTGGATCGGATTCACACGTTGCTGACATCCAATCACAATGCAAGTGAGACCACCTGAGGATGTTGTCAGGCCAATTCGTCAAACGTAATTCACCTTCTTAAGACAAACAATCCATCTGGCAAGTTCAAGCTGACCGGCAAAGACAAGTAGCAGCAGTATCCAGCAAAAAAAGTGATTACCTTACCTTTTCTTCGCAAAAAAAAGCTCATTCAGCAGCATTCCTTTCATTGACCTGGGACATGGTCGGCAGCCTTGTCTAACTAATTTGCATACTGAGATCCAATCACAATTCAGAGTGAATCGCATTAACAAGAATGCTCATTAATACCTGATGTAAATGCAAAGGCCTGTGGATTAAATGTTACTTTTGATTGCAACATGAAATTTAACAAGCAGATCAGCAATGTTGTTAAAACAAGATTTTTCCAGCTTCGTCTTCTGGCTAAAGTTAAGCCCTTCCTTAACAGGCATGATCTAGAAAAGGCGATTTATGCTTTTATTAGTTCAAGGTTGGATTACTGTAATGCTCTTTACGTTGGTCTGAATCAGACCTCCTTCTCATGTCTTCAACTTGTGCAAAATCCTGCTGCTCGCTTTTTAACAAATACATCTAGATGTGCACGCATCACTCCCATTCTCCACACCCTACATTGGCTCCCTGTGCGTTTTAGAATCGATTTTAAGATTTTATTGTTAGTTTTCAATGCCTTAAATGGCCTGGCCCAGGAGTATTTGTCCGAGTTTTTAACCCTGCGTGAGCACAACCGATCTTTGCAGTCTTCAAATCAACTGGTTATAGAAGTCCCAAGGTCAAGGTAAGTGACCCCCTGATATTCGGACGATTACAGACGTAGCTCTTTTTAGGTTCAAACTCAAAACTTATTTGTTTAGAATGGCTTTTAATACTTAATGGCGGTGTGACAATTTTCCTCTCCTGTTTCTATGTAATATTTTCAGATTTTACTGTTTTCTATGTTTCATTATTTTTATTGTGTACGTAGTTTTATTCTTGGTTTCTGATGTGAAGCACTTTGCTGTAAAGTGCTATGTAAATAAATGATGATTGATTGACTGATATAAAAGATGTTAAAGATGATAAAGATGAAAACTGCTTTAGAAAATATCCAGTTCTTTGAGAAAAATAGTCAAGGTACAAAACCTGTGACTTCCAAAGTATTTTAGTAGGAAACACAGAGCTTAAAAATCGGATGGTACTAACAGTGAGGAAAATGCCAGACAGCTGATGGCACCATCATACCAGGTGTATCTAATGCCATTTTTCCACCTCATTGTACACCTCGACTCGTCTCGCTCTTTTTTGGTTTTCCATTAACAAAAGTTGTAGATAGCACCTGGTAACAGGTACTTTTTTTTGGTACCACTTTGGTTGAGGTTGTAAGCAAGCTGACCAGATATTAGAAGATGGAGGTAAAACACTGCAGACCACTAATTGGTTGGAGAGAATCGTCACTAGCACGCCATGGGACATCCTGCACAACTAGCTACTAATAATGCTGCTCATTAACTAAACCCTCGTAGCCGAGCTGCACCAATCACATCGGTGT
>NC_045755.1:15050770-15051630 GCF_008692095.1 Etheostoma spectabile | reverse complement strand
GGCGGGCCAGAGGCGAGCTAAACAGATGAAGACCAGTTAGCTCTGCTGGTAACTAAGTTATGAGGCTCTGGATACGTCACCCCGTGTGTTGTTGTGATTGGTCGTAGTGTTATCCAATTGCTTGCAATGAGATTTTGAAATTACACAATTTAAGGGAAGCTAGCTTGTTCGGCTTTAGCTGTAGCATTCTGACCACGTTACTCTGTGTTCCTCTAAATAACTACTAACTACAATCTTCAACCACCGAAAAGCATTCATACATTATACTGATATTATTTTGACCACATGTGTGTTTTTGATAGCGACTAACCTGAAAAGAACAGGAAAATGATGAGACCAGCAACAGGTACTGTGTTTCCTTCTCTGGCTTCTGCCAGACTAAAGACGAGTCAGCTACAACCACAATATGCGTTCTGACTGGGAGGCGAGGTCCCCTTGTGGTGTAAGATGACCAGTTTTCTCAGACAAAATCGGGCACATTTTCAGCTCTGAAGCGTATATACCGCCAAAACACGTCATGTTTTTATTTTTGTAAAACTTAAAACAAGGACACTAGACCTAGAGCTGTTCTCATTCCCCCATTTCAAGTCAAACTCAAAACACATCTGTTTAAAACGGCTTGCTCCACTTAAATGTCTATTGCTCTGCCTTTTCCGTTGTTTTGCAATAGAGTTTTAATGTTGTATAGTATTTGTTTTGTTGTTTTATTATTTATAGTATTTGTTTTGCTGTTTTTAATATATGAATACCCTGTGCGGCGTCCTTGAGTGCCGAGAAAGGCACCTTTAAAAATAAAATGCATTATTATTAAACTAAAGGTCTGATCTTAGAATCACCCCTGCTGCTACTTCATACTTGTA
>NC_045755.1:15050449-15050760 GCF_008692095.1 Etheostoma spectabile | reverse complement strand
ACTACACCTCAGAGGGGAATGTTGTACTGTTCACTGAACTACATCTATCTGACAGCTTTTGCTTTATTGCTTCAGGCTGGGCTTGTTTCTGCGACAGCTCATTGAGTATCAGATACAATAAAAAACTATTGAGGAAATATTGTCCTTTGACATTGATCCAGTATTAAACGAGATTTGTGCAGTCGGCAGCAGAGAAACAAGCTACAATGTAACATAATAGGATAATTGTCCAGCTTGCATTAACTTAATAAAAGTGCTCATTTTGCTACTGACAGACTCAGATTAATATTCTAAGTGTCTGACAACATTAT
>NC_045755.1:15042654-15050439 GCF_008692095.1 Etheostoma spectabile | reverse complement strand
AGGATTTCTAAGGAGGTCGACCTTTCTGTTAAAGATCAAGATCCTTTTTTAAAACATAAATATCCGCAAAATTGCGTTTGCTAAACCAACCAGATTCCGTGTAAATAATCGGTAATTTTAGCATCGTAAAATACGGCTTTCTAAAAAATGTCTGAGCTCTGACGCTGGCTCTGGCTGTCTTGAAGGACTATTGGCTATGTTTGGTCAATGTTTTTCTTTCTTTCATTCCGATTTGGGGTCTGTCAGTCACAGTGAAACCGGGGACGTCTGGTCACCAAATTGTGTTGGGAATTTGGAATACAGCTTACAAAATGAAATTCCACCAAATGAAAGAAACAAGGCCCGTATAAAGCAACATACGTATGCCAATCATTCAAAACATAATTAATTAAACCACATAATGTGACAACACATTACTGGGCATCACAATAACCCTTTACTCCGTCAACATATCCAGGAGATTCTAATGCTACTGTAAGGAACACTAAGGTTATCATTAAAAGAAACCTTTCGAATGCTAATTCACAGCAAATACTTTTGGAACCTACGACTCTGCCCACCTTGCTTCTCTGAGGGCTATGGTGTGTTCATAAGAGCGAGACACAATTACAGAGCACACTTTGTGAAAAATTACATAATCTTCTATAGCTTGCTCCAGCCTCCTTTGATATCTAGCTGCTCAGACAAGGGCACTTTCCTCTTCTTCCATGTATCTAATTAGCAGTGGCTGGTCCCTGCGGTGGGGACTGTGAGGTGGTCTCACCATTGCCATTAATCCTCCATTCCTTCTGCAGAATAGCACTGGACTTAATAGACCCAGCAGGGTTCACAAGTCAACTGCTTATAGCCTTCCCCAAACACAGACACACACACACACACACACACACACACACACACACACACACACACACACACACACACACACACACACACAGCATCTGGTTGGCCACAAGTTGAGTCAGCCCGTTCGCCCTGCAGACTCAACATGCTGCCTAGTTGTATGCAGCACCACCATTGGCTGTGTTCTGTCTGCTCTCAAATAGGCTGAAAACACAGCAGCCATATGTTTCTTGTACATGACCCTTACAGGACATACTAAAGAATGACCATGCAGCGCTAAAAGATGACCGCATACATGCATTGAATTTGCATTGGCCTGTACATTCAGTTGGAAACATAATGCTGCTTGAATAACTTTAATTATAATCACCATAATGACGAATATATTTGTACATACCCTACATCATACGTATCCTGTGTGTCTTTTGATAATTGCATGGTGGGCAGAAAGAAAAGCTCATAACTGCATATTACTGAAATGAGATATCTTGAGTCCTGAGCCCTTGAACTTGGGCAATAAAAGCCTCGCTGTGCCTGCAAGACAATCCCAAAAAAGAATAATCAAGAAGTTTCTATGAACGTCTTTGCCTCCAGTCAAAAATTCAAGGTTCAGCACTCACTGGTGTAATAATGGGATAGATAAGCAGTGGGTGAACACTAGCTGAACACTTCACCAGCAGCGCAATTTAGGTATAATTCTCTGGTTTATGTGGAGCATAAAAGGGACGTTGCAGAATAAGAATTTGAAGGAAGTATCTGATTCTGTGAAGCAAAGACTGAGCTTGAGGGCTGAGGCGAGGCAGTCTTTGCTGTGAAACTGGATATTGAAAAGAGATATAATGGGGTAGGGGAGGAGAGGTTGAAAAGAAGAAATGCTGACAGCGAAGTTAAGGGGAGTCTGAGAGAAAGGATAAAGGGGAAAAGTGGCCAGAAAGACTGGAGGGCAAAATTTCAGAAGTATGGTTGAGATATGACCAGAATGTACTAAGCAGAAGTCAGTATTTTCTTTAACTCAGAAAGACTATGTGTGTGTGTGCGTGTGTGTGTGTGTGTGTGTGTGTGTGTGTGTGTGTGTGTGTGTGTGTGTTAGTGTGTCTGTCTGTCTGAGTGAGCGAGGCAGGCAGCAGAGCCTGAGTCTGTACCCGCTGAGAACAGAGTGGGAATCAGACGGCTTGTTGGAGACAGATCAGCACAGACTGGGAGAGAGATACTTGCACATAAACCTTAGAGACCATGCACCCAATTTAGCACATATTAATGCTCAACACATCACTGCCTTTTTGTAATTTACCTTGCACTAAGTGATCATGGCATGGGACTGGGCTGATTAATTGTACTTTAAAGTTTGCTCCAACTGCTCACACCTAAAAATACCAAGTACTGTATGTGAAACAGCTTGGAGAGGGATAAAGATACTGAAAGTAGATGGAAGAGGAGTAGCAGATGGTGTTTTTGCATGCAGGACTATGTGTGGTGTGTGTGTGTATGTGTGTGTGTGTGAGACCGAATATTCTTGAGGAGGGTCACCAGATCTCCCAATGCATTATTAAAAATGTATCCCATTAACACCTGTCGCACGGCTAAAGCTAGTGAGTAGGTGCTTTTCTGAGTAGTGGATAATTAGACAACACTAAAAAACTACAAATAGACCCAAAGAAGTAAAATGAGCATCCAGAGAGCTTTAATTGAGAGTTTTGGTGTATTGAATAAAGCCTAGGTTAATTCCACGGCATCTGCATACACATGCATCTTTGAAGCATTTTCACCTAGACATACGGATATTATTGGTAATCTAAATTCACCACAGCTATCACACTTCTACAGTATTTTATCTCACACTTTACAAGGCTGAACCTTTTGTGTATGCACTCTAACATGCAGTAAATGACTCAAAATTAAAATGTATGTAGGATAATCCTTTTCTTTGACTTAAAGCTACATTGTGTAAGAATTTCTACCATCTAGCGGTGACATTTTATATTACAACCAACTGAATATTACTTCTTAGCCACTCCCATTCAGAGTGTGTTTTAACACCTACAGTGGCCGTATTACTCCAAGAAGTTTGATTTCTCTGTGAGTGTTCCTTGTAATAATGGTTTTACCCTTTCGTTTTTTTGGTACCATTTCATTTTTAGATTATCAGCTATCAGGTTCCCAAGCGACGGTAAGCTAATGTTAGTAAGGTGGGCTGTCAGTGCTATCGTTATTTTGTATAGCGTACGAGATTAATGGTGTAAGGCAATGTTTACAGCGTATATTTTTGTCCGTGAGCAGAGTCAGAGATCAGTTGATGCAACGGAGGTGCGAGGGAAAGCTAAAGGAAGAGGGAAAGGTAAAGAAAACCCAAAAGACAGAGCCAGTGGCAGTGGATCGGTGAGGCAAATAAAAAGTAAAGATGACGAGGAGGTTTGTGTGTTTAATATATTTCTCGGAGCAGTATGAACAGTGTCTATGAAACATACATGAGCTCTTAGTATCTCCATCGTTTACACACAGCTGTTCTAGCTGCAGCCTAGTCTGTGTTACAACTGCATGACGTGAATTGTTTGCCAGGGAAATTGTGACACATGATTACGTTAAATTTACAAGGTAGAAAATCCTTTTTCATCATTGACACGAGGAAACGCAAATTAGTATTAGTATTATTAGTATTATAAAGTATATCTAGCCTTATGCACAACCATGCTATAGTTAGCCAAGCAACAATAGGCTGAATTACCTGACGAGAAGAAAGCAGGCAACTTTGGCGTCCCTTTTAAAATCCTTGCTCCTCGTTCCATCTTGGAAAAGCCACTCCAATATCAACTTTAGTCTTGTTGCTTTGCTTCGTGCGTTGTTGTTTTAATTCTCTTTTTTTGCTTCCTTGGCGACTCGGTTACATGTCCCAGAGAAGAGGCGTGAGCCTCCATCTTCAACAGGCTTTCACATCTGCCTGCAGTCGCGATTAATCTCCCCCTTGCATTTATCATGGTGCCACTGAGTGTAAAAGAGTGAAAGGTGGCGGTATGTCCCTCTATGGCTAATGTATTTTAAAGATGTAGGCGCAACATGGCTGCCGCCATTCATGTGACTCGCTCGTATGTATTCTGAATGATTCTGAATGGCAGATTCTATGTTTACGGGAAATCCTTGATTAGTTGGTGGATGTAATTACACATGAATGAGCACATATTTGTGAAAGAATGAAGTGTTTTTGCAAAACATTACACATTGGAGCTTTAATGCTTATTAAAATCAGGGTTCAGGGAAATAAGTACTAATGAACATAGTGTGAAATTACCTTAGGGTTGTCCAACTTTCTGAAATACCGTCCAGATAAAACTCATTTAATAAAGCATATCTATCATAGATTTAGCCCTGTCTTCTAAAATGTTATAATCAATTACACAGGGAGCTGCCAGCTGGCTCAGCGCAAGTCTTTTCTATCCAGATTCAGCTGCTGGGTCAGTCTGTGTGTGTTCTGTCTGACCAAAAGGATAACATTATGCAACTAAGTGGTGCTCTGTGTCATCATACATTGTCTATCACAATGCCTGTAGGATAGTTTATAAAATGAGGTTTTTTTTACAGCGCACTCTGAAAACAATAGCTAATATGTATATATATTTTGTCTTCAGAAGTGCCTTAAACTTGCATCGTTCTAATGGCCAGCAGGGGGCATTTCCACTTGTTGCCAAATTAATTCAGATTATGTATAAATGTATTAGTCTCACATTGCCAGACCCATCTCCATTGCTCGCCATGCAACCCTAACCGATGTTGCGGCAAAATGCAACATCATACTCAACAGCCACAGTCACATGGCTCTTTCCACCATCACGGTCAAGGGAACCGGCCACAGGGCCCACCGTCAAGATTATCTAAGATATTTGCTCTAAGCAACAATTCTTTCCACACCAGACCTTTTTTTTCTTCTTTTTATAATACTAATAAGTATAGATAACCAACAAATCATTTTAATGCACGGAATCATAATGTGAGACCACATTTTGAACAGAACAGGGCCAGAGCACAGACCAATGTACGTATAACTAGACATTATTGGCTGGAGTACTTAAACTAGTATTCCCCATAAGCCTGTACATAAAGGAGAGGACTCACAGTAACAAAAATAGCATGGTTTTAGCTGAAAACTTCACTCACACACAAGCACAATTTTCTTTGCTCAGCAGGGGCCACCAAACGTCCTGAGGTCTTAACGAGGTTTAGAGACTGTGTGGTGTTGGATCATGATGGACAGTGCACTGGAAATGTTAACCTCATTGTGGCACAAGAGGAAAACTCGACCATGTCAATATTATTCATTCTCTGAGGACCCTGAAGATCTGTAAAAACAAAAAAAATCATCCAATATTTATTGAAATTTTTCAGTCTGGACCAAAGTAGATGTTGCCATGCTGCTACTGTAAAGGTAATGACACCTAAGCGAAGTGCAAGACAGCTCAGCTTTTATAGAGATATAGTGTTACAATTCATCTAAATCAACTTCTAACTATTCATTTTGCAATGAATATGGTAGACCCCACCATAAATGTGCCATGCCCTCTCTGCTGTCATTAGGCAAGCATCTGTTGGTGTCGTCCATGAAGCCAGATCCTCTCTTTCTGTTTCAAATGCGCCATATGGTTCAGTATGAGAGCAATTTTGCAAAGAATCTGGGAAATGATCCTACAAACTTTGATTTAATAGACAGGGCGTTATAGGCCGGCTGCCTGGACAAAGATTTTATGAGACTGTCCCTACAGAGAAGTATAACAGTCACCAAATGAGATAAATGTTGGCGCTAATAAAAGTCAAAGTAGCTCCTCTTTTTTATTTGCTGATAGCATTGTGCCAGAAATTTCCCAGAGACAAAAGAAATGTCAGGCTTGCTCTTTTGCTGTGAAATTATAGGTTTAGTACAGCCCAAAATATGTCCAATACAGTGGAAAGTAAAATTCAATAACAGGAAAAGAACAAAAGTTGACTTTAGAGTTCCTGAGAAAAATAATTACACGTCCCTTGTTTCCATTTCTTGTTATACCAATTTACCTTACCTCTGACGCTTCACTTGAAAGGACACTCGCAACTATTTTGGGTTTGGCACCGAGAGTGGAACCCAGTGACTCGCCGCAGTGGGGAAGATTCAAAATTAACAAACTTTTGAGTCAACTTACTGACACAAACACAAACTTGCTCAGAACTCTGCCAACCTAATTAAAAGAGCAAAAACTGGACTGAAAGAAAGGCGGTAGCTATACTGGAACTTTATTATGTCTAAATGTGGGCGGTTGAATCCTGTATGGTGCTCAGTGGTATTATTTTTTATTTGTTGTCACTATATCAGCTCTATTACTAAACTTCAAATGTATTAACTTCACACTACAAAAGAGACAAAGAGAGTTTTTTTTCTGTCAAAACAGCATTGCTGTTTCAACCATTCATTAATTTCTTCTGGCCGAGAGTAGACACCAGCAAGCAGGGCCAATCATCAATACAACATACTAATAAACCAAGCATGTCATGGTCTTTACATTTTTTGACATGAGACTGGCTCCAATGGGTACTAATGAATTCAAACAAACCTTTATTACAGCCCAAACCGCAAGTTTTGAGAGCTTGCTGTATGCAGCTTTTTTGGAATGTCACTGTTAATGGATCCCAGTGGGCTCATTCTTCTCCCAATAGCTGGCAAAGGATTCTTCTAAACAATGCATATGGTGGGTTGCTGGTCCTTTCCAGTGTTACATGCCATGAAGTGAAGCATTGCAAAGTCTACAAAAGACTAATTGCCCAATGCCAGAATTGTTTGCATTTGGAAGATTAAAGATTAAAATGGTCAGTTTGGTCAAAATCTGAATCCTTCTGGTACAGCAACTTTGGCCATTCAAATTATTAGTATAGTTTGTCCACTTGAGATTAAAACAAAACATAAAAAGTTTGAAATATAAGTTTCAAATTGAATCAGATAAGGGTTTTTTTAAACGGGAAAAACACCCAAATTAAATCCACCTTATCATAGACACAGTTGTCCTCTGTTTCCAACCATAACCATTTTTAAATCTAAGTTAAAGACTGCTCTCTTCTCCAGAGCTTTTAATTAGTCTCATTTGATGGTATTTTTAATTACTTTATTATTTGATTTTAAACTATGTTATGTCTTTATAAAATGTGTCTGTCTTTTCATGTATCTCAATTGCATGTTTTTCTTGTTTTTTCTGCCTGCCTGTAAAGAACCTCTGTGTATGAGAAAATGCTCTTTAATTAAATTTGCCTTGCCTTCAACAAGCCCATGTCCACACTAAAGCAACCAAACTAATTAACTTGTGTTATACTTTGGATGGGGAAAAAGAAGCTTTTTTCTTTTACAATAAACAAACAGTATGTCATAGACATATTGGGGGGGTCTACTATGAACCACAGATAAGCAGCCCTCTGCTGCGTGTCATTCCCCCTCTCTCTTCCTCAGTTTCTGTCTTCACCTGTCCTATCAATTAAAGGCACGAAAATAATATTTAAAAAAGATAAGGAGGTGGGATGGGTGGATCAACCAAATCAAAGTTTTTTTAGTTGTGGCATATGGTAAGAAAGAGCCACACAACCAAAGCAAATAAAGCCACAGTGCCATAACAGCAAACTATCTCTAAATGAAATAGTTAGATCTGAGGTGAGGATATCATTAGATAGCGCTTAAGTCCAGGCCGCTAACCACATTTGTTACACATACAGGGTTGTGGCAATATAAGAGACTGATGTTTGGAATCTAATCTGCACCTGAGATTTATTAGCACATCATCGGACAAGATCTGACACCGCCTACCAAGAGCCCGGGTCTGTTCAAGGTTTCTCCCTAATAGGAAGTTTTTCCTTGCCACTGTTGCACTAAATGCTTGCTCTCGGGGGAATCATTGGAATTGTTGGGTCTTTGTAAAGTATAGTGTGGTCTAGACCTACTCTATCTAT
>NC_045755.1:15011874-15042644 GCF_008692095.1 Etheostoma spectabile | reverse complement strand
GTCTTGAGATAACTCTTGTTATGATTTGATACTACAAATAAAATTGAATTGAACTTCACCAGGTTCTTCAGCGACTGGGAGAGAAGCAGCTGACTCTCAACAGCAAAAAGTAAATTCCAAATTAGAGAACTAGATATTATGGGTTATGTGCAGTCCAAAAATGGCATTGGAGCAGCGCAGAACCAATGAAATTACATGTTTTAGCCAAGATGCTGTGACATGTGATAGTTGATGGTAGCCAGTAACGAAGTGGCGGAAAACACAAAGCTGTGTATTATGCCAGCCGAGTGTCGCTACTCTAACACTGAACAAGAAGCTCTTGTAATTGTGTGGCTTTGTGAGAAGTTCAATGTATTCCTCTTTTGAAAAGACTTGACTGTGATGGTTAGGACCACAATATATTATACATATACCAAAGTCTAAACCTTCAGCCAGGAGGTGGACATTGAGGGTGCAACCCGATCACTTTTTGGGCCAAATAATGCAGCTGATTCACTGCCACGCCTCACAGCTAACTCCACAGAATTTACCAGACATTTACCTCTTGGCTCAACATATATAGCCACAGGCTTTCACACCGCAAGAACTGGAAAACCTGTCAGCCGAGGTTCCAAAGGCCTTTTTCAAAACTTGATCTAAAAATGCTAACAGAGATTTGTCCACTTTAATGTGAACGTTGCCTTTGGGTTGTAGCTTTTATGGAATGGAAATCGTGTTTGCACTTCTGTGCCGTGTATGTGTGCACTAAAACTATAAGCAATCATTTTGCATTGACTCCTCCATGTGCAACAACTGTGAACACATCGTTCATGCAGGAAGGCACTCCCTTTTCAAAAAAACAGATCGATTGGAATATCCATCTCCATGGCAACATTGCCTGTCATCAACGACACCCAACAATGTATTTACACTTTATTTTGAGCTATTAGGCACTAAGGAACAGCTAAAAGGCCAGCAATTTCAAGCTTGCCAGCAAGGAAGGGATCAGGGTCTGTCTCACTTTCAAAACCCTCCCTGCTTTGTCCCTGAACTCTGGGGTAAAGGAAAAATCTATGTGATCGCTCTCAGCCAGTAATGATATAACAGCACACAATGCCATAGATTTCTGACCTGCTGAGGGACAAATGAGGACTCACGACAGACTATAGTTTCTGCCATTAAAATGTGCGCAAATGCAGCATTATTTGCTTCATTTTTATAAGTTCTTGGACATAGTGACTGAAATACCTTATTTTAGTGCCTGAATACACACCCATGTCTCATCTGTAATTTTTCACTTCAAATTGGCTCTGTACTGTTTATATATTCAGCTCAGCTCAGTCCCTTGCTTCTTCCAGATAATGTAATCTCAAACAGCACGGAGATTAATCTGTCAATTCTTACTATATTAACCTGCGCCTTATGCAAGAGTATGAATGGAAGCTGAGCAGGAGTGGCAGAGACATCTCGGTAGAGCATCTCTGCACTGATGCACAGAGGCTCCCTGACCACTTCACCCCCATGTGAGCCTTTAGGCTCCAGTCCTTGTCAGTATGGATACTTCTGCTCATGCTGCTAGCCTGGGCTGATAAACAGCATTTGTTGATGCTGCCAGACAAAAGACAAGAATGAGAAGATCACTCTGTCGCACTTTGGACACAAGTAAACAAGTGTTGTTGTGTTGAACAAGTTGACAATGTCAAATTCTAGTGATAACTGTGGTTTGCCAAGCTTCTTTTACTCTTTTGTCTGCATTGCAAGAGGTGAACAATTAATGCAAGCTCATCTTTATAGACTGATCTGACATGAAAAGAAGGTCCTTAACAACTTCAACTTGGTTATCACAGTACTTTTGTTTTATTTAACTGATTTTGTTTTCATTTTGCATGACAAACAAATATAATATAGGGACAAATGTACTGCCGTTCTCTCATGAAAGGTTTGACAAAATGCAAATTTAATACATCTTTCCATTTATTTATGTTGTCTCCTGCTTTAGACTTTTTGTTAATGCATTCAAATCACACTTGTGCATCAGCACTGATGAATCATGAAATACCTTATCATTTAGAGAATTTAGAAACTTCAAAGAGCTAGATAGCTTTTGTAGCTACATCTCTGGGTTGGATTTATGCTCCTCATCCTCTGTCCTCTCATTGATGCAGTTTTTGTCTGGGGTAGACCGTGTTCCTGCTGCCCTGGAATTGTATTGTTCCTAGTTAACAGTACATGACACTCGCTGACACAGCTATAACAGCAGCATGGCCCACGGAAAGGTGAACCTTGCATGCAACAGAGAAACATAGAGTTTAACGCTGGATAAAAAGATAAGCAGCAGAAAGCTTTGCAGATTAGACGGGAAAGAAATGAGTGTTTAAAGGTGTACCGGAGCTTTATGTTCCCAGGTTTGTGTATGTGTGAAACAGAGCTCTCTTTTTAGGGAATGTAAGAGTAAGCTTATTTCCTTAATTTAAACTGTTTTAAGATATTTTGGGCAAAGATGCCAGTCGCTGCACTCCACCAATGGACATATCCATGTGTGTGGCAGATTTATTTTAAAATTGCTCACAGCTGACTGGATTGAAGATGCAAAGGTTAGGAATGGTTTTGATGAACAGCTGGCAGGTATATTTCACCATCTGACTGGGAAGATGCCTAAAACCACCCCTCTAAACACCTGCCAGAGGATTTCATGCACCAGCAACATAAAACAAGTTTGAGTGAGTGCCCACATCTTTTGAGTACCACTCCAGCTTTCAAAACGTCATCTCCCAATAGGTTGACAAGATTTGAGTTTATCTTTGTATCTCTCTGTTGGTTTATTCAAGTAGAAATACAGATCTTTTCAAAAACACATTCATACCTCCCATTTCATACTTCAAAGTATTTCACTTGTGGACTTGATGTTTCTTATTGCATAGACGTACCTCTACAGGAAAGCCTCTTATAGTGGCCTCCCTCTCTGTCTTTGTGCTGAGCCACTTTCGGACTCCTACATTTTATGTCATTTTTTTGTTCCCAGCAGCCCTGTCAACAAACTAATCGGTGAGACGTTTTGTCCTTCTACTTAAGCTGATGAACCGTCCTAAACGGAGCTGCATGGTGACATAAAGATATTGGACATTATCTCCTCAACACTTGCCATAATTGCCAGATGACCCCCCACCCCGACAGGTGTACATTTCTTCCCCTCCCCTGCTGCTCCCGGCAGAGTCGAGAGGAGCAGTGCCATCAGTGAGTAGCATCAATCAGCAAGTTTTTGCAAGATCGTTTGAAAAGCTTGAAATAGAGACTGTAATTATTATTTTTTTAAACGGAGGTGGTACCTATTAATACGCAGACTGTGTGCTCTTTTTGATGCCTCACGAACAGTGGCAAAGCTAGCAGGACTTTCAACAACAGTAAAGGAGAATCCCATTGCCCTACTGTGTGGTACAAATGTTTGTGTGTAGAGGATAAGCTCCTCAGAACACAGTTCTCCTTTTGTTCTTTAAAGGGATACAACTGAAATGCTATCTAATGCTGTTGCTAGGAGACACCAGGCATGGTCCACAGATAAAGAGCATGCGAAGTAACTGACGAGTGCTGGCACTGACTTCAGACCAGTATCACTAGCAGTGTGAAGGAGCAGCAGAAATATTTTATGGATTTGAACAGAGCGAAAGTCTTTGGAACAAGGCAATGCAAAATATGCCATGCAAACTAATAAAAAATAATGAGGAGAATAAGCAGATCCAGATACCTCGGTGGCTGTTTAATGTGCCTTTGTGCTTCACGTAAATAAGTGTCTACCTTTGGAATTTGAACTTCAGCAACCCAGACAAGCATCTCCTCCCTTGATACGCCACCTCCCAATAAATCCTTAATACACAGCAATCAAATAAGCATGAATTATTCAGTGTTGCCACACAACTCACACAATCATTTAATGAGTTTCTCACCTATGTTTTTGCACCGATATACTCGGGAGAAAATAACTTCTTGTCTATGAGAAAACTTTGAACACAAATGTTAAATCACTTATCTGAGTAAGGACTACTTGATTTTTCTAGGCTTTTAATGAAAAACAAACAAGGAGTAGTGGAATTATGAGATTAGTAGGATATCTAAACTGTAAACATTTGAGACAATTAGTTTGTTAAAAAATCCTGTGTAAACATCAGTCGACCAGCAAGTGTACGGTTCTCTCTGCCAGCGCTCGTCTCATTTGTCACACCCTGGCTGGTTCACATTCTGGGAGAAAACAGGAGGAACACACATCTTTGGTTCTTCCATATATCATAACCACACAAAAAAACATGACACGATTTTCTGCAGGAGTGATTTAGCTGTTGGTCTAATACAAAACTGAAATGAAAACAAAACAAAGCCCATAGACATAGCCCATAGTCTTTGAGCCTCAGAAGGCAACAAGAAGAAATTCATAGGTTTCAGTGAATACTTGCCAGCTACAAAAGGAATTGCTGGCATTCTAAAAAGAGATAAAGGCATATTTTAGCTGGGTGATACTGGCATGAGACTTACATAAAACAATAATACATAGAACAAATATAATGAAATTCACAGAGAAAATGTCTCAGTTTGCTAATATAGAAAATGCTGTTGCCCTTGGTGTAATGAATTGGTTTTGATAAAGCCCCTTCTCATATGAGAATAGAAGATGATGAAATAGTCAAATACCTGATTTATGGTTAATGTGTTTTGTTGAAATAGACCTCTATTGTCGGCACTATATGATTCATAGTATGCGAATGGTGAAGGAAACATAGAAGCTGTTTTATCCTTTTTATAAAACAACACTGGTGGACAAGATTTGAATATAAACACGTGGATTTGAGCGTGCCTTCTCTGCTCTGTATGGTTTGTCTTAAGCTGCTGTTCCTTTTTTTGTGGATGTGTATTTTTTTTATTTTTTTTATTTTTCCCTTACTATATCAAGTACATTTGCGAACAGACAGGAGCTTACATTTTCCCATAAAAAAGAGCCTATAAATTCACTTTATCAATGTTTGGTGCCAGGACTAGATATTGATATGTAGAAAAAGACAACACATCACATAATGTTATCTCATCATTGTAAAACATAAGGGACTGTCAGAAACAGCCTTGAGCCATTGACACAAAATACTGGGAGGCATTGCAGGTGCGGACAATCACTTAATGAGTCCTGATGTAAAACACGTTTGCCATTGATCCAAGTGGCCAAACCAAAGGTCTCTGGGAATTGTCTCAAATTGAAATGCAAACCCATAACAGGAATCCGAACATTAGATTAAAGCACCAAAATGCTTGCATCATTTTGTTGAGGTTTTTAAAGAGGGAATTGTTGATCTCTTGTTATCACTCCATAAACAAGGAAATACTTTCAACAGCATGCATTTTTCATTACTTTTGTTTGTAGGTATAAAGTGTTACATAAATCAGGCTATGAATAATATATAAGGAAACCATTCTGTGACAACATTTAGAATATAGATAGGAATGAAACGGCAAAGTGTGGTGTACGTACTAAAGTGGAGATTCCTGACTTGGAGTATGACAAAAAGCCATTTCAAGAACAGGCGCTCTCCCTCAGGCTCAGACTCAAGAAAAATAAAAGTAAAATAAAAAACACTGCATAAACTCCGCTACCGTGTGTTTATTTAAATATAGCTACACCTACATAGGCCTTAGATATTGCAATATAAGTTTATATATTACTCTTAGGATTATAGCATACTGTACATATGTCAAGGATGTATCAATTAAATGAACTTCAGCTGGAGTGGATTTAATACAGCAACACTGATGGCCGGATCTGTGATCTCTTTCTATTCCACATTCTTTCTGCAGCCTTCAATACCAGTTTTTAGGCTGCAAATAGACACACGTTACTGCAAACTAAACTGAGATGTCAGGGTTTCAATCTCCATTTCTGAAAAGTGCCACTTCTTAGCTGGATTACGTCTGGCCATGTCGTAAATAGGAGGGAAGAGGCCTCAAAACCGAGAATGTATAAGGGCGTGATATTTAAATAAAATACCATTGTTTCCAGCCGCTGCATTTATCAACATGCAACCATTCTTATGCTCTGATTGGTGTGATAAGAACGTTTCATGAATCCCATGTGAAGCACAAGAGGATTTCTGCGCTCATATTGGCGCTGGTTTCTACGTTAGGTTGATAAACAAGGGCCAATAAGTGCAATGTCCTGGGATTGTAGAGCTAAAATTACTCTCGCATGTATATGCCTTCTTCTAAAACGGGAAAAAAAGTGTGCCACAAAGAGCTGAGAGTAAAACTTTGCTTCTCTTATTTGTCAGAGCAACTTATTTTGCACTGCGCTAACTCAAAATCCAAAGTACAGCACAAAATAAGACTCCAAACCTGTAGGTTTAACAACACAAATGCGATAAGAAAAGGTGGAGAAACTAAAACATTACATAAGCATATTAAATTAACAGCTAACCGGCATGGCAAATATATATATATATATATATATATATATATATATATATATATATATATATATATATATACTGTATAGTTTTGACAACAACAGCAGGTATGTTGGCAGCTGGAAGAATATGTCTGCCAATTAAGAGGACGCGTCAAGGATGCCACTGTTCGTTCACTCTCAACTTCCTGCCAAACGCTGTGGTGTCTCACAGCCTCACTCTCCTCTGCCGGAAAAAAAAACGGCATTCCGAGACACACATCAGCGCAGATAGGAGGAGAGGGAGGGGATCATGTGTCGATCAACAATTTTTTTACAGAGCAGGTTTACTATCAGAATGAACCAACATGATGTAAACACAACATGATTTAGATTAAATAGTGTCTTTGGTGTCATTAGTGCCGTGGAACTGACAAGCAGGCACTCGCAGATGCACTGAACATACTTTAGAGAGTGAACAAAACAACATGAACACCTGGCTAAAGGATGCATTGTAGCTATAACCTCACAGTTTCCCATTCAATGGGACATTTATATTATTACCTGATGTTGAAACCAGCAGACTGGGAGAAAATATTGAAGGAATCAAGCTGGTGTTATGATGCAAAACACACAGTCCTAGATGGAAAACAGCAAATTTGACTTCATGAAGTGCTAAAAGTAGGTCATTTTAAAGGTGCTCCAAGCGATGTTGTGTGACGACACTTTTTTCAAACAAAACAAGGCTAGCTCGCCCCTCCCTCCTCCTGTCCCCTCTAACTCCCTTCTGTGCTTCCGCGCACTAACCCCCAACCCCCAACCCCCACCCCCAAATCCTTCTTGTTGGTTATTGGCTGGAACACTGGAAGAATGTTTGTTATGTTTGGTGGTGCTGGTGGGCACAGTTTGTTTTTGTTGCCGTTTGTAGACCCTGGGCTGTCTACAGAGACCACGTTTTTTACAGTTTGTTCAGGGGACAGTCAGCTCGCGGATAGTGATGAGATGTTTGTAGCTAGGAAATGCGTGACATTGCTTAGAGCACCTTTAACAATTTAAAAAGGACTAATTTAGTGCGTTAAAATTCTCTGAATCCAGACTAAAACTGATAGAAAATGAAACATTACGTTTGAAATGAGGGAGCACCTAGCAGTGAACTCTTTTATGTCTTTATCTGTCATTTTAATTCTTGAAAAGTTTTGAAACAACATCTGTTTTAAAACCTCTTCAAACACACAAAATACATGCTCACCTCGGCTATATGTTTTACCCAAAAAAAAGTGATACTGTTCCCATATACTTTGGCCCTCTGGGATGTGGCTGAGGTCATTGGGAAGTTAACACGCTAAATTTTTTGTTCCAAGTGTCAGTGTGATTCAAGGCCTTACTGAAACAGAGCTAAAGAGGTTAGAATAGAGAATTTCTATTTCCGTCCAAGTAAAGCATCTGTAAAATGATGAAAAAACTCTACTGTAAGCATATTAGAGGGTCTACACACAAAACTAGTACCCTAGCCACATGTCTCAATGTAAAACAGGAAAGATCCAGAAGAAAAACACTCAGAAAATTGATATTTTATGAAGTTATTTCTACAGATATGTCTGAGTTTTTCTTATTTTCTTTAAGAAAAATGCCAAAAAAATGCAAAATACAAAACTTCTCAAATAAAAAAACACATCCACATCAATCACACACATACTTGAAATAACTTTATACATAAATCTATAGTCATTAAAAAATTGATAAAATGATGAAATGCAATAAGAAGGCACTATTTTTGCTTTGACACAGCTGCAGCCATCACAGGGTTAAAATTTTCTGGTCAAGTTTGGTATTAATCAATTTGTCTTCTTATTGGCCAAACAAGTAGGCCGGTTTCATATCTAGTACGTATGTACTAGATATGAAACCGGCCTACATATACATCTAGTTTTAACAGGAAGGAATAAATGTCAGTCTTTCCCACGTTGGTCCTCCCTAAACTCTGCAACATGATTGGCTTCTATTAAGGCCATCTCGGGTCACACTAGACTGATTGGCTGACACGACCTGTCAGTCGAATCCTGCTCTCAGTAACAGTGTGGCAGATGCGGGCGAGAAGATAGACGCGATCAAAATCCAAAAATTATGAATTTTTTTGCTTTCTTTCCGTTGAAACTCTGCCAGAAACTACAAGATTGTGCGGGGACCAGCTCGGTTTGGATAAAATGGCTTGGATATTCTAATTCCTTGTATTGTTGGCAATGTAGGAAAAAAAAAGTTTTGGGCGATCTTTCACCGCTGTGAATGAAGACACAAGGAAAAAGGTATGAATGCACACTCCACTTTAGACACTAGTGGCGCAGAATCTTTCTGTATTTCTTTACTTTAAGTTTTCAAACGGTGTGCTGCATGAGCGTGTTTATTAAGATTTAATGCTTGTAATTTATGAATGGAGAAAACGTTTTCTCTTAATGGTAGAAAACGGTCCCGTCAGCGGAACGGTGTCGCTAAAGATTAATACCATTTTTAAATTTACAGTTGGGATAGTAATGTATATTGTAATGAATTTAGGCATTGTACTATGAAACATTCAGACAAACCTTGTACATACCGCATAAAGAAAGCAGTGTGGACATGTAGGTATTGGAGGCTGATGTGAGTAGTAGGCGAGACAGCTTGATAGAGGTGGTAGAGATGAGGAGGTAAACTGCCTTAGCTCTACAGGGAGCAGACATCATTATGTATTAATATATGTGTAGCATTTTACTGTAGTAGTAATTGACAGAACAGTAAACCTTTTAAATTTTTCTCATGTAAAAAGTATTACAAATGTGGATGGTAGTGTTTCACAATACTGCAGATTGGATGACAGTAAGAACACAATATTGGAGGAAATTTAGGAGTTTAACTTTTCTTAATTATGGAATCCTTTTGGTCAACTAAATATGTTTTCTTCAATTTATTAGTTACGTGATTTAGCTTTATGAAAATTTCCTTCCATGCACCTGCATCTTTTTAAATCTAATTAAAAAAATGTGTTCATAAAATGTAAATCATTACCTAAGGTACCAATTCCTAGTAATAACTAGACACTAATTTCCCATTAAAACAACTTTCAACTTAAAGTTTCTTTGCCAAAAAAAACTCTGAGTAGCACTCAATTTTTGACTAATAAAATACAAGTTTGGCACCCGTACTGGGTGTGTGTCCCAATCTGTACGTAGTGTTAAGAACATCCTAAAATGCCGACCTCTCCATTGATTTCCTATTGGGAGGAGGCATTGGCGCCCAACTAGGCAGTGGTGATGTGCTACCCATGACGCTGGCACCACTTTGATTTGTTGCTGACTTTTTGAAAGCGCAACCACTGAGATAACTGAATTTTGCCTAGCAACACAAAATAGCTTCCTTGTCACCCTCAATGACTCTCTCTGCACTTTGCTGTCTGTCCTACCTAGCAGTGCGCAGAGAGCAAATCGCTTATCATGTGTAGGGGGCTTAAGGGTTCTTGATAAGATACAATATCTTCTTCTGTGCAACAGTGTTTGTGAAGCACCCATTGTATGACATATGTCTATACAAAAAAAACGCACAGTACATAAAACATGGTTATTTCATACTTAGAAAGCTTGTCAAGGTCAACATCCGAATGAAGCCCTATAGTGAACATCAGCCTCTGTGCAGGCTAAGATTTATGTAAATCGGTCGATACATCTTCATGTAAATTGCTCATGGGAGACGTACATTGCATGGCCACAAAGGTCAACAGAATGGATTACATACCTATTTCATACATTCATCATTCATGAATATAATGTAACAGTGATTAAGTGGTGACTGCTCAGTAAAGTGAACCAGTCCTGACCTCTAGCCAAGGAAAGTAATTTTTAAATGTCTATTATGTAATATATTTACTGTGATAACTCTAAAAATGACCCAAATGCATCATCAGATATTAAGGAAACATGCAAAGTTGAAATACTATCTTTTCTGACAACTATGCTAATGCCAGTATTTTCACCTTTTGTAATTTCCGTTCCGTGACAGAATTTCTCTTTGTGTTTTGGCCTGTGTGTTGTTATCAACTGCCCAGTTTGACTGCCAGGCCGGGTTGCCAGATATACCTGTAAAAACGTAAAGCCAGCGTGCTACAGCTGTAACAATAGTACAGCCATGAAAACAGCAAACGAACGAAAGGGATCACGGAGATAGATTCTACCCGAGCTAAAAAAAATGGCATGTTTCTAACTGTTGCGTGACCAGAGACGTAACAACCCCGCGTAAATATTGGAGATGTATTTGAAAGATTGAGACAGCTAAGAACCCAAAAGAATGCAGAGTTGGCTAATTTTCTCCTGAACAGGTATGCATTAGCTTCATTTTAATTTATCACGGCTACTAGGAAGGGGCATGTTATGTCATTTCAACATTTGTGTACTCACATTGAATTGTATAGCTATTGTACCTGAGTTGTTCACATACTCACAAAAACAATTGAGACACAGCCAGTAAAGTGATCTTGACTGGTCTTGGCTAACGCCGCCATGCTAACCCTGCTATCTGCTAATATTACTGGAGGACCAGGCAAGCGGGCCACGGCTGTTTACAACATGCAGCATGTTCAGCGGCCCGTAGCTAACAGCGGTGTTCATTTTAAGCCAAGAGTGGGGGCAGTGAATTGGGAAAAGAGGACCGTAAATTAGCAGTGTGATTAGCGATTGTTGCCGTAATTCTAAGCCAATAAAGTATGTATTTCAGCAAAGGTAGTGTGTCTGTTAGTCGGGAACATAGCTCCACGTGAGCACGGGGTTTATTCCTGTCAATATAGCCACCATCTGTGAAGTAATATATGTGAGACAAGCGTCTAGCAACGTTGTTGTGAATGCTGTGGTCTCAGCCTGGCTGTCACTGTCTAATGTGAGGTGAGTGCAGATTTGAGTCGGTTATGCGTCACTTTGCGACAAGTGAAGCTGTGAGTTGCGACAAGTAGCATAGAAGATGCTAACGAGAGACTTCTGTAATGTCAATACAGTAAAAATAGACCTACTTAACCAAGTTCGTTCATTGCTGGCTACAAGTTAGCAATCAAACACAACAAAGGCTGTCAGTTGAATGTTGTTTTGAGCTAACTTTAGCAACCAATCAATCATAGATAGCTAAAACAATTTTGAAATGACTGCTAGCTTTGCTACAAGTTAGCAATCAAACACAACAAAGGCTGTCACTTGAATGGCGGTCTGACTCAACTCTCAGCGGGTATGACGCATTATGCCGTAAACTTTTTACATCTGAGCACGCGCGACTCAAATCTGCACTCGCCTCATATTGGGCAGTGACACTGGCAACCAATGTAAACTTTGAGTCTGGTAAGGAAGGGGCGGGGGAAACGACACTCCAGTATTTTTAATTTGTACTGCAGTAACTATTTTAAACACTAGCTGTCAGTATTACATATTGCACCTTTAATTCAATTTCAATTCAATTTTATTTATATAGCGCCAAATCACAACAGTTATCTCATTGCGCTTTTGTAAAAGAGCACGATGTTATTTATAGAAACCAAACAACCTTTAAGAATTACACTTTTAGAAAACCACAATTTAATAATATTTACTATTCAATAATTTAATAACTTAGTCTCTACTTTTTCCCTGCCTCAAAAAAGTTGGGACCCAAAGGTGCAACTTCAGTGCACAAGCTTACCCCGAGGGGTTATCTGTAACCTGCTGTCCTTGGCAGATAATAACAAGCTTCATTAGCCAGTCAATCAGTTAACCCAAAAAGTTACTTATTTGATTATTCATTAATTGCTCATGTAGAATGAAATGTAATTTGATATCATAGTGTGGCTTTATTTAGCATTTAATTAACATGGCTGCAAGCAGAACACTGTACCACCTGCCTGTGTGACGACGGGTCTTCTCAGATGGGCCCTGCTGATTTATGACTCAGGTAATAGATAAGAGATCATAATAGTTTCCATAAAGACAAGACAAGACAACTGAAGCAATGTTAATGACAAAAAAAGAAAGTTCTCTGTTAATATCCTGTCCTGGGAGTTTTACTTTTTCATTTTGATCACAAGTTTTAAAAGAAAAAACTTGTAATTCTCACTTAATGCCACTTCTGACATTGTGCATTATTTAATATTAGACATTTCATATTTAACAAAATAGTGTGATCCCTAGAAATACCACATATAAGGCTGGCAAATGAAAACTCCACTCTCTCTTGTAATGTTATTGCCTGAGCGATATTTAACAAAAGCTTATTTTCTTATTTCAGACAGAAGATTACAGATCTGGCATTTTTCCAGACCTGCAGGACGCTTCAGAAGAGCAGAGAGAATTTGTCATATATCTACTTAACTTCTCTTCCAGATAAACTGCACTCGGGGATTTTAGAGAGAAAATTCTAAGGAGCAAGTAGTTTTCTTATTCCTCACATCTGAAGGACGATGTTGACGTGACAGTACAGCAGGCGATAAAAGGAGGGATGGTAAGCGCTTTATCAGTATTTACAAAGCGAAGTACATACTGTGTTTGGAGATGAACATATAGATGCATTTCTAATTGGTCCACCGAAGACACCAGGGGTCTCTGTATGTATAGTGGGGAGCTATTCAGTGGTAGCGGCACTGAAATGATGGATACCAAGGCTGGCAGTGAAGATAAAAAGCACACAAAAAGATGGAGGTGAGAAAGAGAGCGGGAGAGTCAGGAGAGGGGAAGGAATGATAGACGCTGTTTGGGGACGAGAAACTAAGATAAGGCAATGGGTGCATATCAGTGGAAACAGATTTAACAGTGAGTAATAACCAGACTGAAGCACTGCCTTGGCTGCAGGAGAGAAAGCACTCAGGGAACGTTAATTGTATTGCAAGAATCTAATACATAAATCAAAACTTTTATGAAAGATGCATTTGCATGGCAATTATCTTAAATCCATGCAGAAAGTGCCTGACAACTTCGACAAGTAAAAAAGACTCAAAAATCTTCCACCAATAAAGCATGTATGTACCTCACGTTGATAAATCAGAAACAGGATGCATCAAGGTACTTCAGAATCAGAGCATGGTGTAGCAGCAAGAGGCCTTTTAAAATTAAATTAGCATCTTAATCAGGCCATCCAGCACATTTTTTAAACACCACCAGATGTTGGAGCAGAGACATATTCTCTGGATTCACTGACAGTTGAAAATTCTTAGTTCAGTCTGTACTATTTTTTTTTTTTTTAGGACAAGAGCTTGTCAATTAAAGGGGGGTGTAGAAAAACAGCAGCAGGACGGGGTCTCAACACAATCCAAACTGAATAATCAGCCTCACCCCTTTTTGTTTTTATTTGATTTTCTGTTTCAAGGGGTTAAGACATTAGTTAAGGATAGCAAAAACCACTGTATAATTAAGTCCATATTTTCTGTAAGGTCAATACAAGCATCAGAGAGAAAGCTCTTGCAATCTGTGTCAGACTCTGCAATTAAAATGTTGAGGGATGTCAGATTGTGAAAATAAATTTGAGGTAAATTGTAGCTTTATGATGTAAAGAGACAAATATACACAAGCAGAGATACGTCATTAACAGGCATCATCTGTCTGTGCCGCTTTTAATTTTATTGAATACACTATATTGTAGAGAGATATACTACATACAATATGAAAAAATGAGACTCAAAACAAAGGTCTAAAGGTAGGTAGATAAACTGTGACTCAGCTTCACAATTCTGCTAGTCTCACTTTGCCAGACCTTCCTCTGCCCTAAGGAGGAAAGTCTGGCTAGTCCACACCAAGGTTGTTTAGTTTTGCATTTTTCATTAGTTTTTATTTTTATATCGTTTTGACTTTTTATTTTCAAAATCACTTCATACTTAGACTTTTCTTTATTAATCCTTTTGGGATGACTCCCGCAAGGAAATTGAATTTTCCAGCAGCAGCTTTCAGCATGAAAAATACAGTATAGAGAGAAAAAGAAAAAGACAGTATAAAGATAACAACAATAATAATAACAACAATAAAACCTTTGGCTATAAAAAGACATTTACCATAAATTATCAGTCAAGTGTCCAGGTATTTATGTGAGTCCAGGTGTGTATGTGTATGTACTGTCCACTTTACCTTATTTCCTCCTCCCCCCGAGTGAGAAGTTGTACAGTGTGATGGCATGAGGGACAAAGCAGTCCTTGAGTCTGCTTGTCCCACACTTGGGAAGGAGCAGCCGTCCACTGAACAGGCTCCTCTGGGTGCTGATGACGGTGTGCAGGGGGTGGCTGGCATTGTCAATAATGTCCAGCAGTTTGTCCAGTGTCCTCCTGTCTGTCACTGTCACCAGTGAGTCCAACTAGTTTGAATTAGTCTTTAAAGCAGGTCTGCTAGTTTAGTTTAGTTTTTATTAATAGTTTTAGTCTTTCTTTGTAATATGGGTTATTTTTTGGGATTCAAAAAGGTCAGAAAAAGTATTGTGTAATAATAACTCAACAAAAACATTGTGCAATTTTAGAAATATGTGCTCACAATGTATTCAACAAAAACACCAGTACTTAAAATGTAGCCTACATATGGTCATAACTTTATAAACAGTCTTCACAAGATGCTATAGTACCAGTACGTGCAAAATGTGTGCGTGACGTGTTCCAGAAAAAAAAAAAACTAAATAGCCAACAGACTAAAGAAGACATGAACAGGTGTTTTGAACTCTGTTTCGAGTAAAGAGGTGAAGGTTTCAAAGTCAATCAACTCACACAGTTGTGTAGACATGCCAGTATTAATCCACATATTAACCCACATTCTCTCTCTCTTTTGGTGTTCCTGCGTATTTACTAACCAGCCATCGGGTCTCTAGTGAACGCACGCCTGTAGTGTTCTCTGGCCAACGGTTGTCTCCGTCATACTGCCTGGTCCTGTACCCATACATCCATGCCCTGTACCAGGATTAACTTTTAACTTTCAAAGAAAGGGGGCTTTGCGTTCTCCATTACCTTGTACCTTGTTCATTTTAGTTAGTTTTGCAAACAGAAATTACGGTTTTAGTTTAGTTATTGTTTTTTGTAATGCCTCGTTTTTATTTTTAGTTCAGTTAAAGACAACGTTTTTTCCCACCTGGTTTTTGTTGCTTCATTTGTTTTCGTTAACGATTATAACCTTGGTCCACACGTTATTCCAGGATGGCTAAGCTCCACACGGAGATGCCGTTCTGCTGCAAAATAGCCTCGGGAAAGAACTTCTTTTGGTGGAACTTGTGTACATTTAAAAGTTGTTTTAGTCGTGCAACACAAAACTCTGATTGGGCACATAGTCCAGCTAGCTGTCTGGATTTACCCTGCAGAGATCTGAGGAGCAGTTAACCATAGTCCTCATAGACCAGAGTTTAAAGGTGCCCTAAGCGATTTTTTTTTTTGATTTTTTTTGTCACACACAGCAAACATCTCCTCGCTATCTGCGAGCTGCACCAAGAAACATAAACAGTCTTCCAGCGTTCCAGCCAATACCCGCATTGGGTATGGGGGTTGGGGGGTTAGAGTGCGGAAGCACAGAAGGAAGGGAGAGGGGATGGGATGAGGAGGAGGGAGGGGAAAGCTAGCCTTGTTTTGTTTGAAAATACTTCAAATGTCAACCGGAAGTGCCGTCCCCCAACATCGTTTAGAGCACTTTTTTAAAATTTCAACACAGAGAACGCAGAAGGAAATGGACTGAAAAGATGTGCATCTGGTGGAATTTCCGGCAGCACCAGAGAAATCCCAGAAGTGGAGTCATGGATATAGACTACAGTGGCAATAGGCTAAAACTGTGTTAACAAGTCTTACAGTACAGGTTGTTTATCCATGCTCTCTACAACGACACATGGTTTTTTTTCTGATCAGCAGGACAACTTAATTTGTCTGTTTGGTTGAAAAATGCACTGTCGGAAGATTAATCTAACACAACTATGGTTAGGTTTATGCTCAAAAACTTTGTTTTAGGGAAAGATTATGTTTAGGGATAATATAAGTACTTTGTCCAAGGTTTTTGGACCATCATCATCACGGTTACAACAAATGAACACGTGGTTAAAGTTAGGGAATGATTACAACAACAAAACAACAACACAGAAACAACCATGGCATTGACCCATCCATCCACCCCGACCTCCTCCCTCTGCTTCCATCATGATTACTACGGTTGCAAGAGGGCTTTGTCACATGAATGTAATGCTGTTGTTCTGCTTGGGAGGACAATCTCCACGGTGTTGTTGGTCCAAGACAAGCCCAAAGATGAATGCACTGCTGACATGAAGAAAATAGCCACAGAATTGACCAGATTAAACACTTCAATATAATGAAAGGACATGAAAAAGGAGTAATCAGATTAGTATTTTAGTCCCAGAAATGGCAGAATATGCATCCATAAAAAATGGAATGTCAGCTGCTGAAAAAAACAGCAAGGATGGGTGACTTAACCTTGTGTCCCATAATAACACAAAAACAAGAAAACGACCATCCCTTTAGACTAAAACCTCTCCGTTTTTTTGCCCAATAGAGGAGCAGACAGAAAACTGTGGATGTATGCTTAGAGAATTGGATTGCATCCTCAAAAGCCCTTTTGAACCTCTTCGCTTGCACATACACACAATCTTAAGAGAAAACAAAACAGAGCCCAGGGCATTGCAGAGAAATACTTCTGTATTGGCAGTGAGTGGAAATGAGACTGGCGAGAAGGAGCAAAAAACTCAGCTATTCAGTTTTTCATTGCTCAACTGTTCCACTCAGAAACCATTGATCTCAGAAACACATGGTGCTCCGCCCCAAGTACCAGCCACTGGAAATACATTCTTCGGGGGTTGAAGACGGAATGTTGCTCTAGCCATTTTGGGTCAGAATACAGTTATACAGTACATAACCATAAACATCAGACCTGCTTTCTGTCATCCAGAGGTGGCTGTCATCACCACGCACCGTTCTGGAGGAAAACGATCCTGTGTTCCACATAGACGGCGACAACATACACAGAAGAGGTTGAACATATCTTTTTATGTTAAACAAACCCTTTTAGATCCATAACGATATGCCAGAGAGTTGCTGTGTGACAGGTTGCACCAACAATACATCCCAAAAACCAGATATTTGATTTGTTCCCCCGCCAAGTCCTAAAAAAAGATCCCAACAGATGGGCTTTGGCTCATACCTAAGATTATCTTAAAGGAGAATTCCGATTGATTCCAACACGTAGCTCTGTTGTTTGTAAATTTGGAGTGCTGTCTTTATTTTTTTCTTGCTAAAACTGCTGCTGGAATTCTTCATTTTCCGGGCGGGAGTCATCCCAAAAGGATTAATGAAAAGAAGTCTAAGTCTAAGTCAAAGTCTCAAAGAGGAAAACTAAAAGAATCAGTGCTGCCTACACCGTGTTATCCTCCTGCTAGAGTTAGCACCCAACAGGCTTGAACAGGGCAAGTTTTTAAATGTTTTTAGCCTCTAAACATGTTCAAAATATAATTAAAAGTGCCTACCCATGTGCAGTGATTCCTTCTGAGGGAACAGCAAATCTGACTGCAGTAGATGTTAAAGAAATGAATGAAAGCTGTGCTAATTAAACTGTGTATAGTTGGCAGTTCGAGAGCTTAGGGACCGTCTACAAACTACAACACTGAAAAGAGAAAACAAAAATGTGTAGGCTATCAATTTAATGATTTAAATAAGTTAGTGTCTCCCAAACTTCATCCTCAAATATAACTTGTCTCCTGCTAGTTGTACTACAGTACTTACTTTAAAAAAAATAAGCATATTCTTATTTTTGAAAATACGTTTGTATTTCTTTTCAGTGTTGGAGTTTGTAGACGAAAGCCCTCCTTGCAGAATCAAAACAGGAACTAAACACAGCTGAACTAGCAGAACTTTCACATCTACAGCAGTTGGATTCACTGTGTCCAATTAGAAAGAATCACTGCACATGGGTATGCACTTTTAATGACATTTTGAACATGTTAAGAGGCTAAAAACACTTTAAAACGTGCCCTGTTTAAGCCTGTTGGGTGCTAACTCTTGCAGGAGAATAACACGGTGTAGGCAGCACCGATTACTTTCATTTTTCTCAGCACTCCATTTTGAATTGACCGGAATTTCAAGTGCGAGGCTGATACATATACAGTATAGCAGCATCAGACCCCAACTAAATCTCAGCCTATAGATCAAACATTTGTCTATTATTAACATGTTAATTATTTATAGACAAGACAACATTTTTAACAGTAAAAATTTTATCAAATATTTTTATCCAGATATCATGTTGGGTCATTGAGAACCTTTACATGCACACTAATATTCCAGCATTATTCCGAAGACGACCACATTCCGAATTTGATTCAGGTCATGTAAACAGCATATTATGTTTGGATGTTCCAAATAAGCCCTTTCCAAATTTAGCATTTTCCGATTAAGACGTGGGATCTGCTGGTATTATACCGGTTTTAGAAGCATTCTTTGGACATGTGTGCAGTGCATTTGAAATATGCATCTCAATCTAAGTTTTACCGCAGTTTGCAAAAGTTTGTGGCCAGTTTACGACCTGTTTACGGCTGACAACTCTGTTTGTTGCTATGGTTGTTGTACACAAACCAACCAGCCAACAGTTCAAGTGAGTCCAGCTGTGGTAAAAAAAAATGCTCAAAGAAAAATAAACACAGCTACTTTAATCATTATGAAAGACTTGGATATCTACAGGTTTTTGGATAGATGGACACATCACTACACCAACCTTTTTAAGAAGGTGGTTGAAGGAATGAAAAAGGGGCGTTGTGTTAGCACTGTCTAACAAGTCCGGCAACAGTGGAAAGCTTGAAAGAAAATTCTGTTTTGCAAAGGTGCATGTAAACAGGACTATTAGTGAACTAGTCACTTTAATTATCCATGTAATTTAGTCAGAATATTGTCTTTTTCGGAATAAGGGCAAAAAACAGAATATTGTGTGTCTGTAAATGTAATCTTTGATCCACTTAGATGGTAGACGACTGAGAGAACGTGACAGCGATCAACCTTAAATTTATGAAGGTATCGCAAATACTCAGGTTCGGGTCACAAAATGTTTATTGGACATGTCTATAACACAAACATTTGTTTAACAAGAAATAAATCTACACACCTTTTGTCAAAATTATTCAAACACACATCAAATTGTATTGACATGTATTGGATCTTCTGTATTCTAACCCTCTAAAAGGGGGCGCGGCCTTGATGTTTTGTTTGCAAAATTCGGGTCTGATGTATAGTTGCACACGTCAAATAGTAAAAGCAAAGGTAAAACTGGGGTTTTAATGTATCAAGAGTTAACTCCACGAGGGCCCAAACAGTTAATGTTGTAAATCAGTTTTATAGCCAGTTCACCTAATAAATGTCCCTCAGTGCCTGTTCCAACAGCCTACACAGTACTAAAGAACATTCAAAGCTCCAATGATTGAAGCTCTACAAGACATTTTCCGGTATAGTGCTTACAAAAAAGTAGAAAGTGGGGAGAATTAAAATGTGAGAGACTGGAGATAAAACGGCATATTCAATCAAAGACAAAACATATTCTAACTCAAAGGAGGAACAGATGGGCTACAAAATAAACCCAATCCAGCGTATCGCCAAATGTTTTTGCAACATTTTAAAATATACTGTGGAACTCTTCATTCCCACCATATCTCTGCCCTCTTGATAGTTAGTCATGACTGGGCCTTTTATTCATTGCCTATTACCTTTGCATGAGGCGAATGAAACTGTGTGCATTAAATCAATGATGTGAGCCCCTGGCAATTCCATTACACCAGAACTGTTTTCCCTTTCTTTGCCTTTGCCATAATTTCCCTAAGCGCCTGGTGTGCCTTGTGCTTTGTTTGTCATCATTTCTGACATTTCTCTTGCACTGCAATCATTTGTCAAATGCAAGTGGTAACATCTTTCAGAGCGCCGCTTCAATTCCATTGCCTTTGTCATTTTAGATTATGTTGTTCGTCATCTTTATCTACTCAAGACAGCTTCCTTAATAAATCCATTGTCATATATTTGTGGAGCATAAATAAATCGTCCTGTTTACAACTATGATTTCACAACAGTTTGGTATCTATAAGACAGACAAAGAGATTTATAACAATGTGCATCCCGGACAACTTCAAGCAGGAAACTTAGCTGTCTCTGCCAACTGGGTAGGTCGTCTTTTTCATCCCAACACCACTATGTCTTAGATATTCAACACTATCTTTCACATCTTCTCTGTTATAGCAGTTTGTTGTTGTTTGACCATCCTACACCCCACCACCACCGTAAAGGCCATCGTATTGTACAAGTTAAATACATTTTCAGGTTCTTTACGCTTCTTGTCTTGGGTGTCTTTTCTGGCTTATGAATAATCCAAATATCAGGTGTAAGTCACAAATGTATCCTTTTAGCGGCTTGGGTTTTACACAAACAAGCTAGGTAATTTAATTATGCCTTATTATAAGCCAGCTTTATTAAGTTCATGAATATTGTATTGCTGTTTTCCATTAATGAACACTAGAATTATCCAAATAATTTAAAACAGCTGGTTTAAAAAACAGCTAAGGTGTTTAACACTCATGGGTCTGTTGTAATGAATCAATTAAATTAATTGAGTCTGGTGGCTGACAACTAAAACAACATGGTTGCTCACATATTTCCAATGGATTGCAGCACTGACAACAGAAACACATTTTCTTTGTGGGTGCTGAAACTCTTTTTTGAAGATGTCGAGACAGGGCTGGAGTGGGACTCATTTTCAGCCCTGCAGTTTCTTGCCATAGACCGGCCCAATTTACTTCACGACTGACTATATTAAAATAACGTAACTAAAGCCTTTAATAGTCTGCAAAAGTGCACTGTTCTCTCTATATAGCCTTGTAATTCTGTGCAGTTTTGTAAAATGTAATTTCCAATTCAGTGCAAACACACCAAGCAAATGAAAGAAGAAATACAAATGTGTATATTTCATTAGAAGTTATCATCATTTTTTTTCATCCTATTCCCTTTCAGTCGCAAACTTTGTATATTCATTTACTATCCTATTTTTGATGCAAAAAAGCATTTCATTCAAGAGGAACTTTGTTGCAGATATGCAAAGATTTATTGTACATAAGCATAATTTGAAATGTCTTTGGGGATTAGACTCCGTCGTTAAATATATTTTAAAGGGGTAGAGAAGCCAGACACATTCCCCCCGATAGAGTCTATACACTGGTGATAGTGGAGAAGAAACCCGGAGACGGAATGAATGAGCTGTCTGCTGGAAAGGGACTCAGTACTAGAGGTGGAAAGGGAGGAAGAGGGTTGCACTTTTGCCTGAAAAGATATCAAGAGAGAAGACATTTAAAGCAGGATGTCGTGCTGTGATTAGATCATGAATTTGATGGCCAAATTTGATTGGTTTACTGAAAAGTGAATGCCTCTTATTGCAGTTATTAAGAAGTCTTTCCTAAATAATGGATCACTAGTAACATTTGGGTATATAAAGTGGGTATATTGTAACTGATCTGAATATGTTTGCTAGTTCACACACTGTGGTACAACAGCTTACCTGTGCCTTCCACACTGACAACAGTTATGCACACTACTGGCTCTGCTTCTGATACTAAATCACATTGATATAATTGTCATGACGTCTCAGCATAAATCTCCCCTATTTTACAAAGCTTTCTGATCAAGTCAAGTAAGTTTCATTAGTGTGAATTGTCTGGTGTCATTGATAAACTCATTTTGCATATAGAGTAGATCTACACCATACTCTTCATTAATATTAATTCTAGTTCTTATAATATTCACTCAATGACCAATCCTACTTGCCCACTCTGAGCTCATGGCTGCCAGTTGGCTCTCCACTGTTTGCAGTAAAATGGACAAGTGGCTACTGCTGAGGAGCTAAAAGAAAATGTTTGATTCATGAACATGAATGGTGGATTGCAGGCAATGTTGTATTATGCTTTGCATGTCCGCTAGCATCCTGCACTGGTCGTAACTAGCTTGCCCGTCTCACGTCTTCATTTGGCATTAGTTGGTTTTAATTAAAAAGTTGCTAAATCTTGAGTGATTGCGCCATTTTAGCGCCGCCTTTGGGATTTCTGGTCCGTTTCCATTTTTTTTTAACTTCTTTTTGCGCGCATGTCGCAATCGCATCCTAACAAGCACCACTGACTGAAGTGATAGAAAACAGTGGTCTGCAAGAATAAATAAATAAATAAATATAGTGGCATGGACAGCATCAATGATATATTTCAATAATATTTTTTCAACCCAGTACCATGACTGAACGCCGGCCATCACGACCAAAAAACAGATCGGCCTACTGTCAATTCTCCCGGTGCTCCCAATTAGCCAATCAGGGCCTGTGTCAAGAGGCTGTTGATGCCAAAAAAAATGACATTTATTATGTCCAGTTTAAAGACTTTCAACAACACAGCTGTAACCACTTAACCCAGTGGCATTCTCTTCATGGAACAAAGCTAATGGAAAGGTAATGTTTGCATTCTCTGTGAGAGTGAACGTGAAACAAGTGGAATCGACTCATTTAAGTAACTATAGAAAAAATGGGATTCCTTTCCCATTTTGTTGGTTAGGGCTATTTCTCAAGTAGTTGACAGTATATTTATTCAAAAATACCTAAAAGTCTGGAGTGGTTTCATAACAATATCGCATTCTAATTGTTCTGGAGGAAAATGTAAATACACTTTGTAAATACAACTGTTTTGTAAATACAAATGTAAAGACTACCCTTTACTATATATGAACACTATTCTTGCACATCTGGACTTAAGTGCAGCCTTATGCTATGTTCACACCAATGCAAAGAATACAATTACATACAAGTCAATAAAAAGATGTGAATGTAAATTTGCAAATTATGCAAATTTGTGCCCCTGTGTCACATAGGCCTATTGACGTCGATATTCTCCTGATGTCCTGATTTTGTTGAATTTGACATAGGGAAAATTATTGTAGCTTCCTCTGGGCTGTGAAAGTGCAATAGTGACTATTTTCGGTATGGTTGATGATAAAAAGAAACAATGAAAAGAAACTTTGCTATCTACATGGTGCGTCTCCTCCTAACCACAAATGATCCTGCGGTCAAACAGCAACAGGTAGAAGTCTTACAAGTCTGCAGTTGAGAGAGTCAGCAACCTAAAGTTCCTCGGGGTCAACATCAGCGATGACCAAACCTGGTCTCCACTCAAACACTGTGGCAAAGGAGGCCAGGAAACAGCTCTCTTCCTCCAATGACTAAGGAGATTCGGCATGGACTCAAGGATACTTTACACTGTATATACTACATAGCTACCCTGGACTTTCCCTATAGTTATTTTTATGAAAACTGCCACTTTTCACTGTACATAGCTTCATAGCTACCATTGGACTTTGGTTAACTGTTATTTACATGAGTACAGGTTTTTTTATTTGTATTTATTAAATAGTTTCCTTTTTATTATTATTATAATCATTGTTCTTATTATTGTTGCACTGTTTGGGAGGGCGGGTTACAAGCATTTCATTGTGTAACTTACTGTAATGACAAACACCTTGAATCCAAACGTCGGCTTCCCTAAATACAGAGTTGCTTGTGTACCCGTTTATAACAAATTATCAAAGGTAAAACCAAGAGAAGAGGTCATATTGCCCTTGCCCTGGTCCTTGCACTGGCTTCCTGTTGGAAAGGTTTCCAACTGTAGAACTCCACCTTTGCTTTTATCTAGAATCTATTTTTACTACTCAATATCCAAATATTCAATTAGTTCAACAACAACAACAACAACAACAACAAGGTCATTTGAACCATTGAACATCTTTAATCATCACATGTGAGTGGCCTGTGTTTTCAGTCAGTAAATTTTAATAAATATAGATATCAATAAATATAATGAGCACATTTATATAGACAAATACAATCATAAAAAATACAGTATACAATGAAATGCTTCTTTGCACATACAAAACACACACACACATCCACACAATACAACAAATGTATACAACAAATAAAATAAGATAGCACTTACTCCTCCATCAAACCCTTAGGATATTTAGTTTTTAAATTATGTTTGATAAATGAAGTCATTTTATCCCCTCCCTTCCTCAGTGGTGTAACTACCTCAATAACAATAAAACGCAGCATACAGACTTCATGGCCTGTGAGATTAAAATGTAGAGCCACAGTAGCAAAGATTCCTAATGTTGCTTTTATGTTTGGAAGTGTAATTCTCTGCTAAACAAACCCACAGGGATGTCAGCAGTAGAAATATCACATATGTACTCATATGTGTGATTCTAACTTTCATTTAGATATTTTTTTGTACATTGTGTGGGTGTAAAAAGTGATTATTCTTAATCATTGCACTGCAGCTGCATTGCATTGCCCATTCCCCCAAGACTAATCACGCATGATTAGTTGATGGGTTTTGAGGTTGGAATGAACACATTTCTAAATTTAACTTGAAAAGCCCAGTTTTAAATGTCACTGTGCTCGCATCATTATCGCATGTATTAAACGGAATACTTTGGAAAAACGACAAGGACAATCGAGTTTTCCAGTTTTAACACACCGGAAAAAAACATCTTGTCTGCAAAAATCTGTTTTGTTTAGTCTTTCCATATGTTGGGTACAAGAGTGCTGGATACAAATGTTTCCATCATCTACTTTGCAAAGGACACTGCCTCCGGACACACTGCCTCTCCCCAGGATTTTATAGGATATGGTAATATTTTATGGTTCGTAACTGCTGGCAGTATAATGGAATGAAGGTCATTGTGATTTAAAAGCTCAAACAAACATTTTATTAGCACACAAGGTTGATTCATGCCCAATAAGAGCTGCTAAACTTATAATTTGATAAAGATTAGACTCCATTTTCTTGTGTAAGTACAGATGAACCTGTTTTAGAAATATGAGGATTCTGTTTTAGGTTTCCCCTTTAAACCACAGCACAAATGAGTACCTAGCTACTTCAGGTAGCACACATCCGCACTGTGCTCCAGTGTTGGTCCCAGGCAGCATCTGTATAATTTGATTGCTGAGCCTGCAAACCCTATTGAGCAGACCTACAGTAGGAGCTCTTGGTAGAGAGGTTACAAGTAACCCCCAGGCAAGACTTGATCAATGTAAGCTGCTTACAATTCTTGTGACTTCATAATTTGCCAACCAAGTGATCTAGAGAAGTGATCCAAAAAATGATCACGTTTTTAACATCTGGCTGAGTAAAATTCAATATTGATTCCCTGCACAGAGCAGTCTTATCTTTCAAATGGAGCTCGACAGGATTCTGGTAGTATGTTTCAATGTACAAGGAGCATAAAAAGGAACATCTACACTAGCATCATAGATTTCCCTCTAAATTCAACTCAATTTATTAAATATATGGTATAAACATAGTTTTGCTCTCTCTCAGTATCACCTTCATGCTCACAACTGCCAACAGTGAAAAAACATTTGTGAAAAACATGGCAGACCGTTGAGAAATGCACATGACCCAAAGCTTGTCAGAGATAAAAACCAATTATTTTATTGCTTTTGAGTTATTTCTCAAAGGCTCCCATCTTATGAATATCAGGTAACTCAGGTGCCTATATGTTTGCACTGCAGCTATGTGCTGAATTGACAAAAGCAAGTTAACACAAAAAAAGGGATACTTGGTTACATTTTATTTGACAGGACACATAAATCATCCGGAACTCAAGAGTTTGGGTGAAATTGAAAATAAAGAAAGTAGAGAGATATGGAACACAATACTATGAACCTTGATAACTTATTAAACAATGGCTCCCTGTGCACGGAAACATAAAATCCTCCCCCGCCACTTAAAGAGGGGCCCAGATGTGGCTGCGTCATTTGTGGTCTGGAAATTGTTTGTCCCGTTGTGGTCGTTTCGTGTTTCTTTTTAGATGTTTTATGTCTCTTTGTGGAGATCGTCTGTCTCTTTGTTATCATTTTATGTTCTTGCGGCAACACAGTCTCACTCCCAGTATGTCAAAAAATGACACTAGGTTAGGGCCTTTGCCGTTACTGATGGGAAAAGTCTCCTTTAGTGTATCAGTTAGACGCTAAGGACTTTCAACTAATTCCAATGTAATCCTATCCACTGGGATATTTGACGCTCTGGGTACAACCTTGGTCGGGACCCTTTGGCGTCACTTTTTGACACTCGGGACAGGACCTCCTTGGTGTCATTTTTCAACGTTTAGGGTAAAACAATTTGGTTAGGGTTATGGAAAGATTGTGGGGTTACAAAATGTATGTTTAAGTGACATGCGGGACAAGAATGGAACGCAAACCCCTGTCTCCTCGGTGAAAGTCCTGTAAGCGTTTTTGTTGTTGTTGATTTTTGGTCTTTCATACTACTTGCTATAGTTGTTTCTCTTCATACTACGTCATCTCACAGCGCCATGGTCGAGTTGCTGCAATGCCCGGTGCATCCCATACAGATGCTATAGGGTGCCTGGTGCTTTGGAATCTGGTGGTGAGAGCCACTGACAAAGCATGTGGACATTTTCCATCTCTTTGTGGTGGTTTGACCTTTCTTTGTGATAATTTTGCGGTAATTTGTGTCAATAGTGTGAAGTCAGGACGTGTTAACAATGTTCAGAATAGTCACCATTTTTAAATAACTATGATTGATTACACACATTATGTGTCAAAAACTTCAATTAGGTTGCATTTGTTTGCGCTAATAAAATCTGAACTTGGAACATCTATTGTAGTGAATGTTGTAGAGAAATTCCATTTTGATTAATAGCATGTATCTGGACTTTCAATATCCCTCCTGTTCAATGCTTGGTGACACATCTATTGTGCTTTAAGAAGCAGCCAGTCAAGTGCAATCAATAAAACACATTCTAATACTGAATTACAAATTTGTTGCATGTGTCTCCTTTTACTGGACACAAGAAATATTGTGTCTCTTGCTCTTTTGTTTTCATTATTCTTGAACAATATAAAAAAAAAAGAAATCTATTCATGAACAGCTCAAAAAGTACAGACCATTAATCATCAACTCAGACCTTAATCACTGCTTCTGCTGTTTGCCTGTGCCTGTGATAGCAGCTGTCATAATGGGACAATATGCATGACAGAATTCCCATCAGCCCTCTCTGTACATCCACACTGCTGGAGAGGAACAACAATCCTTGTCCCCAACTTCATTTTGAGAAAATAAAAGATAAAAGTTACACTCGCAATTACCCAATTCCAAACACACTGTCAGCAAAATGAACGCTAGTAGTGTAGAAACTGCTAATATACAGTGTAAAAATGTACCCAAATTAGTGTCAAACATTTGGGAGAACTACTTTTATAGCATTTCATTTAACAACTGATTCTCATTTAGTCTTTTATGAAAATCCATTTAGATGTGCTGAGGCAGTGATTGCCGCAGGCCTCTGAGAAAAACACTGCTAGGTGGAAATATGAATTATAAACTTTGACTGGGATGATCGCCCCACCCCACCCCCTCCTACCCCCTCCCCCGAGCTGTGTGAGAATAAATGTGTGTTAAACTACTCTTTTTATTCCCTACCGCAGAAGCCGGTGCGTTTCAGCTGTTGGGGATTCAATCACAGCTGCTCAATATGCACGTGTGTTCCCTTCATGTATTTCTTTTTTATTGTCCTTCACGCTGAGTGGCTGCATCACAATGAGGCCGTGATGGTTAATGTTGAAATGCATTAATGTAATATTATCCACCCTTAAGACAGACACAGGGAAACTCTGGCCTGATATGAAAATATTGCCCAGCGCGGAATGTCTCCGAGTAATTGCATCATGTCTTACATTGTGTACTCTGCCTTTGTATTGAGCTATGTGACAATTTGTTTAATGGTTTGGAACAATGTGAATGCATGTCTGTGTGTGTGTGTGTGTGTGCGTGTGTGTGTATGTATATATATATATAATATAGTATAAAGGGTGTCATGTCTTAATGCAACCATGGGCTTAGCAGCCAACAGTGGAACTGCACCCCTCAGACCCAGAAAGACTTTTCCAGGAGACTTTACATGGCTATAGAAACTTAGCTATATTTTCATCGGATCATTTTTTGTGATACATCAAATTACCAGCCCGAACACTTAAAGGGTCCTTGCTTAAAATGTAGTCGAATCCAGAGTTAGTAAACTAGGCATGACGACTGTGCATTCTGGATGCGAGCAGACCCGTGGGACTACACCCACCCACGTTGCCTTGCATGCCCCCCTTTCACGTTCTGTCAAGTGGAAAAAAACACACGTGTTGAAGTGCTGTGAGTCAACATTACAGTTAGTCAAAATGAAGGAGACACATGGACAGAACTTGTTTACCATTGCACATTAGCCTAGCAGCAAGCGGTGTTTCTCTCTGCTTATTGCTTAACCCCGACAAAACCGCACGGTTGAATTGAGCCTGCATGCACATTTTGTAGCCTTAACAGAGCAGCTTATATTGGATACATTAGACAGAGCAACAAGTTAGTGGAATGCAGAGTCGCCTTTTTTTACTTCATTGACAAATTGCCAAGTTTCCAATTGACTGAAGATATTTTATTGTTACATTATGTTATTAACAATTATTTTAAATTTTACAATGTTGTGGTACGTTGCGATCAAAGGTCAGATATTATTTTGCCTAACAGTCTAGTTTAAAAATTGCTTAGCAAGCTGTGCTTTAACAAACAAATATAAAAATTCGGAATTAAATCGAACGATGACCTTAGAATCGAAAATGTAATCGTTTCAAGGATTTTTACAATGACAATTTATTGTAAATAACAGAATGGTAGCCAATATTATAGATTCAGTAGATTCCCTTTACTGCTAGATGTGCTTTTATTTGCTGGAAAGAAAATAAACCGGGTTCGAGTCCAACCCGGGGCCCTTTGCTGCGTGTCATCCTCTCTTTCTCTCCCCCTTTCCTGTCTACGCGCTGTCACTATCAAATTGAGGGAAAAGCCCCAAAAAATAATCTTTAAAAAAAAAGAATGAGTATATTATATATGTTATTGGAATGTGTTTGGGTGGTTACACTGCTATTTGCATAAGTAACAGTAATCTCTGGAACTGATGCACTAGACGTCTGCAAAGTGAAGACCAAAGGAATTTTAATCAGGCAGAAAACATGCTGCTGTTTAGCTTTTATACAACCCAGCAGAGCTATTGATGTGAAAACTCTAAATCTTTCTCATAATTACTCCCTGCATTCTTATCGCCACAAACTACAAGAGAGAATAAAGGAGGAAAAGAACCAGGGGGGGAAAAAAGAACAGATTCAGCAGGCTCAGTATTCATCCCTTCGTCAGCAGGACTACAGCCACTTGTGGCTCAAACAGTGTGGGATACATCATTCAGAAATATTGAGGCAGTGGCGGTTCTACATTAAATTACACTCTGGGCGAAACCCCCACAAAATTCTGCCCAGCTATATTTTTTTATCGCAACATAAGTGAAAGAGAAAATCATTAGTGCTTTTAAACGATCAAAATATTTAATCGCGATCAATCGCACTTTTTTACCTATTCTAAATGTTATGGCTATATATTCAACAATAACACAACAGACGTGTGAGATAAAGCTCTTTTCACACATACAGGTAATTTACGTATTCCTCGCTAAAAGTTCAAATCATTTTAAGGTTATTGTGCAACCTTGCCCCTGTTTTCACCTGTTGCTGAGTAACGTACTTTAACATTCCATGGTCTCTTGAATGTAGCATACCTGTAGCAAGCTTCTAACTCATCCCAGTTTTGTTGCAAAGCACAATATTATAGTAAAATAAGATCTTGTGTTTGTTGATTTAAAACCAAATTATTGTTGTAAAAGCATAGCAAGCATCAAAGCAAAAAGGCTAACAAACTTACGAGTTATACCCACCAATTAACATAAGCCCTTTATTCATGACATGGATACTGTAATCATACAGAGAGAACATAGCCACATACCTCCATTGTCTCTTCTTCTTTTCTTTTTTTTCTAAATTGGGCACCTGATGGCTTTGACTTTTTCCTGTCCGTCTGTTTATTTGGCACTAGACAACCAAGAGATTTCCCATCCCTCCGCAATACTGTCACGACCATAAGTTAAGACTTAACCAATGCACCTGGTTGACCAAATAATTGTTTGGTATTAGCTATTTTTATTAGCCATTTCACACAATTGAAAGAAACTTAACTTTGCAAGAAGTATAGGCCTGTATTTATATTTTTATTAATGAAATATACATTATTTGGAAGAAAGTTGAGGTGTGACTGACTTTAGTCCACTAATTCCATTAGAGTATTGCTCTGGATCCCACCTCTTGTCCGGGCCGTTCCATTTGGGAGACCAGGAGGAGAACTGCCTGTGGAGGTGCGTTTACAATCTCTAATCTCCAACATAACCTGCTCCCATGCAGGTTAGGTGTTCAGTAAAAGTTACCACAGCGATTTAACCCGGTAA
>NC_045755.1:14998466-15011864 GCF_008692095.1 Etheostoma spectabile | reverse complement strand
CATCGTCGTGATACACAAAACCCTGGTTGTTACCTAGTTAACGCCAAATCTTGCTTCATAGTACAGGCTTCCGGTGTAGGAAGGATAATGTTCCAGAAACTGCTTTTGATGGATATGTTTAAATGAGACTACAGGGCATGTTAATTGCGGTGTATGATTCTGTTTAGGAAGGCAAGGTATGTCTAAACATAGAGACATAGAGACATGATTGCAGATGGGACCACAGCACTGCCAAAAGGCTCCTTTGAGAAGCTAATTGTCTCTGCGGATCCCGACAATTTTCCTTTCTAACTTGTTAAATGAGACCTGAGAGGTACGACAAGTGGGTGTGCAGAAGAAAGTGAGAGTTCCACACGTTCAAATTAGACAAGACTGACTGTTGACTCCTTTTCTTAAGCAAGACTTGGCATCAACTCCACAAAGGGACTGCTTTCCTTTGCTTTTCATGGCTTGGCAGGAGAAATAACTGCATTAAAACACCCAAGACGGAAAGTGTGAAAAGTAAGAAAAATTGTATTTGGTCCCTTGTTACTGGATATCTGCATTTATTGAAGAAATATGGAGCAAAAATAAGCTTTCACGCCTTAGCACCTTAATTCCGAGGGACATAGCAATCCACTGGTTGGAGAAAATGTGTTTAATTATCTTAAAAGACAATGTATTTTTTTTAAAAGTGAAAATAGTCATGTTTTTTCAGACTTAGATATGGCATGTGACATAAAAAGCAATGATAACAGTAAAGCTTTGTGTAGTCACCCACAGAGAGAAGAGATGACATTAGGCAAGGGAAGTTTATTTGTATAGCACAATACACACAAGTCAAATCAAAGTGCATATAAATACATTGTAAACATAAACAATCAAAATACATGAAAACAAGCACATTTACAGCAAGACCAGTATAATTAAATTGTAGAAAAGCTATATATATTCTAAAATCAATAATGGACATTGAAATCTTCAAATAGAAGAATTAACAGTTATGAAACTAGTCTATTGAATTACTGAAAGCTGCAGTTAACAGTTTAGTTTTTCTTTTCCGAAGTGTTCCTGAGCCCACGTGGTAATATCCTTTACATAATAATGTTGGTTGTTGATGCAGTGCCACTAGGGATTGAATGTCACCCGCATTCAATGTTGGCCTTGCTTGAGACGAAAGGTAACGTCTCTAAAAATAGAGTTGTGAAGGGTAGTGACACTGAGGGTGATCACGAAAGGTAGCACTAAAATTGACTAATTAGTGTGAAGGTAGTCTCGAGTTTACACTTGTGTTTTATCTGTTTAACTGATTTTGTGTAAAGCACTTTGAATTGCCCTGTTGCTGAAATGTGCTCAACAAATAAAGCTGCCTTGCCTTGCCTTGCCTTGCTGCTTACGTGCAGATATTTTTCCGGTTTCTTTGACCCTTTTGAGGATATTATGAACTGTAGATAATGAAATCCCTAAATTCCTTACAATTGTACATTGAGGAACTGTTCACAAAGTGATGAACTTCGCCCCATCCTTGTTTGTGTACGAGTCATTTTGGGAGGATCCCTTTTTACCCAATCAGGAACAATTAATCTGTTCACCTGTGGAATGTTCCAAACGTTCCATAGACTTCCCCAGTCTTTTGTTGCCCCTGTCCCTGTTTTTTTTTTGGAATGAGATGCAGGCCTTAAATTCAAAATAAGTGAATATTTGCAAAACAAATCAACAAAGTTGATCATTTTGAACATTTAATATCTTGTCTTTATGGTGTATTCAACTGAATATAGGTTGAAAAGGATTTGCAAATCATCATATTCAGTTTTAATTTACATTTTACACAACGTCCCAACTTCATTGGAATTGAGGTTATATTTAAACTGGAGGACATATCGCTTTATAAAACTGAATAAATAATTTCAAACTGAGGAGTAGCAGTTCCACATAGAATAAAAAAAGTGTTTTCTTTGACAAAAGAGAGACTATTTTCAAACTTGGCATTTTATCAAGTGTTGAGTGGCTCATTTGAAATTTGATGATCTACAGTAAACAAACATGGGCCCATGCCACTCACACACACACACACACACACACACACACACACACACACACACACACACACACACACACACACACACACACACACACACACACACACACACACACACACACACACACACACACACACACACACACCTAGAGCGACACAGCATGCAAACAGACCCAGCATGCAAACAGACGCAAGAACAGTTACCCTTTTTGACATGGTTAGTTAAAAACTGTTTCCCAGCACTGGGGAGCAGATAAAGCCAGAGACAAATGTACTTAAAATGATATTAATAATTAACAAAGTAATTCCAGTTATTTTCACCCTGGGCCTTATTTTAATAGTTTTTCAAGAGCAGATCCAAATTGCATCACTTACTTCAGTTAACCAGAGAGCTTTATGTTTTATGTAGTTTTAATATCTCAGACTCCAATACACACACCGCAATACACCACACTCAGTAAAGGCAATACTTGAATCTGAAAAATTATCAAACAACATTCTGTGTCATGTTTTCACAAATATCCAACTTTTGATTTCCTTAAATTTGTATAATACAGTGGTAGTAGATCTATCACTAGCAGAAGTGCTCTGATTCACTGTTGATGTTTAGCAAATAAGAATCATCAACTGGGACTTCCTAAATGTTACAATTATCTGTTAAAGTGCATTCTAACATGATTAGTATTACCTAAAAAAGTGGCATAGCTCATTTATGGAGTAAATAAAAAAAAAAAAATATTGACTGTTTTATGCTGAAGTGAGGAATGTCAATTTTTTCTCTCTGTAATGAAGCTCAGCGCAAATTCTTTCAGGAAGACTTCTAAATCACCACTCTCTCTTCCTAACACTATTCAGCTGTTAAGTGGCCGTTCACTTTTCAGCAAACCAACCAAAATTGGCAATGAAATTCATGATCCTATCCTGCTTTAAATGTCAACACTCTTGCTATCAGCTGTTTTTTTAGAAAAACGTGCAACCCTCTTCCCCTTCCACCTCTAGTATTCATCAACCCCGTCAAGCTGAGTCCCTTTCCGGCCTTCTCTACCATCACCAGTGTCTAAGCTTCTCTAACCCTTTAAAATATTTTTCACAATGGAGTATAATCCCCAAAGACTCTGTACATTTCATCTCATGCTTGTGCACAATACATCTTTTACTCGATTCAACTCACAAGCCCCAGATGATTTGCAAGTCCTCGATGACTTGTGAGTTGTCGATGCACGAGTCAGTCAATCCCGCGAATAAGCCGGCTACGTTGTCAGGAGTAAAGCAAATCAACAGTAAAAGCCATTCTTTCACTTCTGAAATAATATCCAATGTTTTGCATATCTTCAACAAAATCTCTACTAATTGAAATGATTCTTTTGTTAAAGCTGCTGCTCTCATCAATATTTTTTTATATTAAAAATAAATCAAATGAGTATGTGTAATATTAAAGGGGTTTCTGGTAATGACAAACCCACATCCTCTGCATTTTCCCTCAGCCCTACTGAGTGTTTTAGCATCTGTTTTGGTTTAAGAACCTGCAACGTTACAAGCTAGAGCTAAAATGACCATGTGATTATCTAGGTTTAGGGGTTCGGGTTAGTGCTGAGGGAACATAGGGTTGAGGGAACATAGACACGCTCCCCTGGTAAACTAGCAGAAAATCAGCAGTGATTCAGCAATGAAGCAAAGTGATCAACACAAACTCATAATGGTAGATTCTTATTATATTAGACTTCCCCTTATCTAAATTGTATTCTACTATAGAGTCATGTCATTATAAAGACAAATAGAAACTAAACTGTGAACATAAACACATTTTTAATTTATAATTATTGGTTTACTGGTTCCAGCTCAGCCAAGACTGTAACTATTTTTTTTTACTGTGATTCAGTACAAAACAACAAAAAAAAACAAAAAGTTGGATTGAAAAATAGCAAAGGATGAAATGGGAACACACCTTACAAAACAGCCTCATCCAATTTCCTTTTTTAAGTTTTTTTTAAGAATGATGTATGCTGTGTGCTGTGTATACTGTATGTAAATGTAAATGTAAATGTGCTGTATTTATATAGCGCTTTTCCAGTCTTAACAACTGCTCAAAGCGCTTTTACATCTACAGGATACATTTACCATTCACACACATTCATACACTGTGGCCGGGGCTGCCGTACAAGGTGCCACCTGCTCGTCAGATAAACACTCACACACATTCACACTCCGATGCGCAGCACCGGGGGCAACTCAGGGTTCAGTGTCTTGCCCAAGGACACTTCGACAATGACTGCAGGGGCAGGGATCGAACCACCAACCTTCCGATTGACAGGCAACCGCTCTACCACTGAGCCACAGCCGCCCCTGTATGTACCTACATAGCACAAAACACATATCATGACATAATAGCGACTTGTTTGTCTCAGAAGTGTCTAAGCATGCTTTCAGAAATGTTCACTCTTTTATTGTGCCAATAAAACTGTGCACTTGATCGATCCATGCTACCTCATCCAAGTGTCTCAAGTATTGACTGGCTTGACTTTTTTCCTTTTTGAGCAGAGTAAGCACAAAGTCAGTGTGTCTTTTCCCTTTCTCACTGGCCCCAGAGCAAACAAACCTCTTATAGGTTTACAACCATTTTACACAGTGATATATGGAGGGCCTCCACTTCCCATCACTAAACAAGCTCATTAAGAGCCAATGTTCCTGTTTTTATGACAAAAGATGTTATTCTTTCCCTGCATGCATGACACTGGTGGTTCAATACAAACAACTTTATTATAGATGAGCATTAAGGAAAGGAGAAGAAAAAAAGCAAACTGGAAGAGGGTATGAAACAAAGAAGAAGGGGGAATACAAAAAAAACTGAAAAATGAGGGAAAATAAAATGACAGAAATGAAAAGAAAGTAATGAAGCATAAGTGCTGGAAACGTACCGAGAGACAATAGGCGCTACCAATTAAGAGAGTTACGACGTTCTCTTGAGCTCTCACATTGCCTTCAACCTTTTGACCGCTCATTTATAACTTAGAGACCATTAAGTGCCTCACATAAGTAAGCATCTCATTATAATTGCTTTAAATATTCATGACTTCTTCACAATCAGCAGTAACTTTCTCAAAACGGCTAGTTGGATGTGTTTCTTTCAAAGTCTATTGACCATATTACTCTCAGCACCTGGCTTGTCTCCAAAAGTTCGGTATAGTCGTTAGTTATCTTGGAAAAATGAATCCACCAAAATTTCAGCCACTGTGGGCTTAAAAGGAAACTGTTTAACTCGTAAAAAAGCAGCTATGGTCAGCTTGAATATGTGTACATTATGATATACTCTAATAGGTTGTTTCCACATGAGACATCATATAGTTAAGCATACATGTGTCACATTCACTCTGGAATCTTTTCTACTGCCCTCTAGAGGCATAGGCAAAGTTTGACATTACAGGGGGCAAAAAATAAATAAAAACTGATTGTAGAACCTGTCCTACCACCTATCTATATGTTTATTTTTAAAGAAGATTTTAAAATAGATTTTAACAATTTAACAATTCGCCCATATGAAATCCAAACGTGGCACGCAATAGACAGACAACAACTAAAATGTAACAGTGAACAATCATTGTTCGACCTACTATTGGGATGCCTCTTCAAACGCAAAAACAAAGCGCAATCACACCATAAAACGTTAAGTCAAACTGTGTCTGTATTTTTTTTTGCCGTAATCAAATGACACAGAAAAAAAAAAGATGCACAAGAAGGGTTCCCAGTGTATCCAGCTCCGTCACATTCTCCAGACAGTTCCAAGCATGGGAACGAGGCCTCCCTCCATTTAAAAAAAGTGTAATAAACACATAAAAGTCCAAATCTATACAAAATGCGCAATCATCTAGTAAGCTAACATTACGTGTATATACTTGGCATTTATTTTTTTTATTTTTTTTGTTGCGTCTTGCTGTTCCCATCGTCAGCCAGGTGACATTTTTTTACTACAGCAGTTTATGAAATCAATGTATTACCTGCCACCATTTAGATTTTTTGTGTTCTTTAAAACAAGAGATTAGTCAGAGATGTCCTCAACGCAAACATATCAGTCTGAAATAATTCATTACTTTTTCCAGCAAGTTAAAAAAGACATGTTTCTCACAATTTAGTGGTATTTCCTTTTTTAGTTTATAAAAGACACAGGTTAAATGTCCAATACTTCTTTTGAAAATAATCCAAGTACTCCTATTGCCTTTTTTGTTGTTAACCACAAACTGGATGTAATCACATGTATCATTCTGCTAACTTCGCTATGTCCGTCACTGTCAGCTCAATCTGGGCCATTTGAACTTGTGATCTTTAATAAACGTCATAAGTACTAACCACTACTTTGGTTCATCTATCAAGCGATTTGGTTTTCTTGAGATGAACGATCAACTGCTTCAGTCTTGTTTTCTCATCAGTCGATTGCAATCCAGCAGGGCATTGTCATCAGCATACACCTTGTTCCTCTCTTTTGATTGGTGGAGGCAAGCCCCTGGTTTGCTTTCTATGTAACATTCAACATTCATTGACCATTAGATTTACATAATCACACTTGACTTGCTTTAGATTCTTAAATACATCTCAGCTTTCATCCAAAATACTTCTTTAGTTAGTCTTCAGGAGTCAATGTTCAGTTGACTTTTGACTCAAAGCACTTCGACATGTTATGACCCGGATGACTGAGAATCTTCACAGACAAAAAAAAATAAAAAAAAATGTAAATACAGGAAGGAAAACTAAAACTGAATGACATCATTGACAACAGCTTGCCTTGACTCTGTTCTCCGTTAGCTGATTAACTCCCTCTCTTTAGAGCTCTGTGTAGGCGGCAGGTTTTCCATCTGTAGTGTCAACTTTAGGTGACGTGCATTGTCAAAGTATGATTCACCAGATCCACTGTGGACAGCCAATTAGGTGTGGAGCAACCAGCACCAGGCTTCTGCACAAAAACTTCTGTGTTATGTCTTGGTGTTCTTCCACATCTCCCCAGTTTATCAAATGGTGAGTGATAATCATCAGAAGTGTTTGAGATGACGGCATCCTGGGGAGACATGGGACAGTTCACTCATGAGACAATAAAAACTCAACGCTCTTTATCTCTCAGAAAACCAATCAGAACTGTCACTTCTCACCAAGCCTCTCTTTAAATGCATAATTTTCTTTCCAACTGATCTGACAAAAAAAAACCTAAAGTGTCACATTATAAATTGTAAAAGAGTTTACTTATTGAAGATGCGGTTAAGTCCTGCTGATTTATATACAGAGGTAAGCAGAGTTCAAAGTGTCTGGATTGGGACAGAACAGAATACAAAGGCAAAATATGTGTACATGCTGAAGATCACATTTGAAGGTGAGTATAATTAAAATAATTTCTAAACCCTACAAATGAGTCCTACCCCAAGTGAAGGAGTTCAAGTACCTTGGGGTGTTGTTCTTGAGTGAGGGGACAATGGAGCAGGAGATTGGCTGGAGAATCGGCGCAGCGGGGCCGGAATTACATTCTCTTTATCGCACCTTTGTGACAAAAAGAGAGCTGAGCCAGAAGGCAAAGCTCTCGATCTACCGGCCAGTTTTTGTTCCTACCCTCCCCTATGGTCATGACGGCTAGGTCATGACCAAAAGAAGGAGAGCCAGCGTACAAGCGGCCGAAATGGGTTTCCTTAGGATGGTGGCTGGCATCTACCTTAGAGATAGGGTGTAAAGGACAGTCATCCGTGAAGAATTTGGAGTACAGCCGCTGTGCCGCTGCATCGAAAGGAGCCAGTTGAGGTGGTTTGGGCATCTGGTAAGGATATCCCCTGGATGCCTCCCTAGGGAGGCACATCCAGCTGGGAGAAGGCTTCGGGGAAGACCCAGGACTCCTTGGACTGGAAGCGCCTCGAGAGCTTGCTAATGTGGCCCGGAAAAGGGAAATTTGCGGTCTCCTGCTTGGGCTGCTGCCCCTACAAATAAATCAAAAGAATAGAAAGTTAAATTGTCTAGTTCTTAATGGGAACAGAACACACTTTGGCCCATCATACTCATATTTGAATTTACATATTCTCATCATCACCACAGCGCTTTTCCAGTCATTGCCAGTGTCATCCAACTGCTTCATCCATTCCGTCTGCCAAAAATAAGTAGAATTATTTTTTTTTTTCTAAGCCCCAGTCATTGTTTTGGCTGTTTGCCAGTTTGCACTCCACCATTCTGCTTCTCTTCCTTTCCTGTATCAGGGACTTCTGATAAGCTGTGAAAGAGCATAGATGGACTCCTACAGTGCACCTTCCAAGTCTCTAGAAGATTGCAATCATGCGCCCAACTCTTTTTTTTCACACATCCTCTGCAAACTTAATCACAGGCATTACAAATAGGATCTAATCTCCCCTCCCCTCACGTTTGGAAATAAATAAAGCTACACACTTACTGTATCATGTTAGATACGCTAATGCTTTCTCTAACTATAAATATTTACTTGTGTAATAGAAGGTAGCTACCTATTCTGTGAGGTTTTGTGATCTCCCTATTACCAATGCTTTTATTATATATATATATATATATATATATATATATATATATATATATATATATATATATATATATAGTGTAAAACCACTTGGCGATACAGAAGAGAAGTTAGGACTACTGACCCCCTCCTCTAAACCCCCCAGGTAGTAATAACCTTACCCAATAAAACTAAAATCTACCCATTAATATAAAATACAGAGCTTGACCATCTCCCTGATTCTTAATTAATTGCGCCGCATAATTTCCCTTTAGATTTGGTTGGTGATACTTAATGTTATCACTCACATTTACAGTGTAATTAGTGTAAAATAAAAGGTGCTCCCATCTTTCATTCTTCATCTGGTGGTTTCTTATTACCTTCATCACAGCAAGTGATAGATACTTAATGCCGGGCACCAGCACTTCTCATCAGCCAGTCTTATCACTTACACTGCCACTGTCCATATTGCTCAACTTCACCACGGAATTAAAATCAACTATGTTCTATATGTTTAAAGTGACACATGATGAGGACAGGAATGAATGGAAGGATTTTTTTCATGGTCACCTAGCTCTCAATTTTCTGTGTGCGCTGAAAACCTATCCACGCCACTATTCCAGCCAATCAGGTGATGCGTGCAAGGAAGCAATGGGGGCAGGGGGGTGTGGAGGGAATGCAGTGGCGAGCCAGGAGTTATCAACAAGAAGAGTTAGCATAGACAGCAGCAAAAGTGGAAAAGGACTGAAGAATACAAATTAAAAAGGAAGTTGTATGACCGGGAAAGGAGGAATAGCCTTGTTAATCTCGATGAGGCGTTTTCACTGTGGAATGCTCTGTGATTTCAAGGGAATGAAAACTGATGAGAGCTCTCATCGTTATGGACAAGTGCTGTTTCATGGTTTGCTGTTTTCAGTAGGTCGGTTTAACCTTGTCCGTTTGCTGTTGTTTGTGATAGCTGCTTCCAACTGGTTGGCTTTACAGCTTAGCGACAGTTTGCTAATCTACAACCTAACGTGAGCTATCTCTGCCATTGTTTTGCTTCTTTGCCAGCTGAGCCACTTACGGAAGTGGTCGCTATGGCAATGCACGTTCATGAATCTGGGGGGCGGGTATTTGTTTGGCAGTTGAGTTCAAATATCAACATGCTGCACCTTTGAATAAAACATTTTGTAAAATATATAAATCATTTAATAATATGAACCCGCTTTTTCATGCAATATCATACAAACCGTTGTGCATAAGTTTTTGTAATTTCGTAAGATATCTAATGAGCCTGTTGATCAGAATACGTGACCAACCTCTGGGCTGGAGGATTTATGTATTCCTACCTAAAAAAATAACTAATAAAAACACCTATCAATGGACACTTGCAGAGCAAGGCTGCAGCTGGCCACATTTTGTTCACTTTGCAAGGAGGAGCATGGGTTTGTGGGCACTTAGGGATGGAAACACATGCGTACTAAGCACTGACATACCATACTCCACTTCTTTGTTTGTCCCACCCCAACAATCCAAAACCCAAAGATATTAATTTTACAAGAGAAAAGCAGTTAAATAAATCATCTATATTTCCTGAACCTGATGCAATCTCTGCTGTTTTTATCCTGGATGCTTTTTCCGAACAGAGACAGACCAGCGTGGATCCCCGATCACCACAGGCTTCATACTGAAATCCGCATTTGCTAATAACATCCCTTATTTTTCACAGTAATACTTTCCAATTTCCTTTGCTCTGTCTTGCTCCACTTGGCATAATCAATTTCAATTTCTTATTGTTTAGAGACAAAGGGAGCCACGCTTGGCTGAGAATCTTTGATCTAGTACCATTTTACTCCAGTCCTTAAGACTTTGCACCACTAAGTAGACCACCTTTTCATCCTCCTTAAACTTCCCTCACTCTCCTCTTCATTGTGTGCGCTTACGCTCATCTAACACAAATAATACTGCCACAATTCTATTTGTAAATGATATTTGTACAGAGAGGAAAGCCTTATTACTATCATTATTATAGCAAGGAGACTTTACCATTATCCTTCTTTTCAGTGTTTCTCTTGATTCAATGAAAAATATGACTTTATTGACCAAAATATTCTTCTTTCAAACCATTTATCTATTTTTAAGTTTACACTCAAGCCACGAAAATATCTTAAAAGAAAATGACTTATTTTGACAAAGTGTCCCCATATAAAATATTTGCAATGCTTAAGTACAATTGTTAAATTGGCTGATCATAATGTAAATTAGTGAACCACTCATAAAGCTCATCTGCCAACCCTGACAGCCACACAACTCCAAAAATATCAACTAAGCTCAACACACTTACCTGAGACTCTACACCTGACTGTCCCTGGTCTCCCTGTTCCTTACCTGAGCCTCTACACCTGACTGTTCTTGGTCTCCCTGGTCCTTACCTGGGACTCTACACCTGACTGTCCCTGGTCTCCTTGTCTCTTACCCGAGACTCTATACCTGACTGTCCCTGGTCTCCCTGTTCCTTACCTGAGACTCTACACCTGACTGTCCCTGGTCTCCCTTTTCTTTACCTGAGAATCTACACCTGACTGTCCCTGGTCTCCTTGTCTCTTACCCGAGACTCTATACCTGACTGTCCCTGGTCTCCCTGTTCCTTACCTGAGACTCTACACCTGACTGTCCCTGGTCTCCCTTTTCTTTACCTGAGAATCTACACCTGACTGTCCCTGGTCTCCTTGTCTCTTACCTGAGACTCTACACCTGACTGTCCCTGGTCTCCTTGTCTCTTACCTGAGACTCTACACCTGACTGTCCCTGGTCTCCCTGTTCCTCAGTTATTTCTGTCTCCTTTGCCTGTAAAATAGTGACGTTAGTATTTCCATAAGCCCCCATTCTTATAAAGATATTACCAAAGAGTCTGGAAATTAGGACTTATTGTACTTACTTGCCGTTTTGGTGTATTGAAAAAGGATCTTATGTCTGTTTGTTTTTGTCATTTTATCTGGGCAACAACAGTCACAAATCTTTAACGTCAGATGTCTAAATATGAGTTTGGTTCCTGGGTCCACCATGCGGTTATATTACAATTATAAAATTATCTTACATCCTCCACATCAATATTAGGTTTTGTCTAAGACAGAGGATATATATTTAATTGCAGCAAACCTACTGATTAGCCAATTAACATCATATTGAGAGAAACACCACCTGTGGATCATTATTAACTCTAACATCAGTTCACATTCACAACGTTAGGCTTATCGCGTGGGTGCATTTCTATCCAACAAGCTAGGTAACATTACATTACACTAACATAGCAAACTTTTTTGTCATGCCAAATTTATTAAATTACATAATTTCTACTTAGACAGAGAAAACAATAAAAAGCCTTTGCATTTTTATGACTAGCGCTGTAATTTCCCATGAAATCAGTCTGAATTTGGCCCTTATAACTTAATGACACATCAGGAGCAAATACAAGTGCTTATGCCTAACTGCTCAAACAAAATTTCCTATGAATTGTCGGTTCAGTTAAAAATTCAGTGACTGAAACTTATACCAAACAGCTCCAGCTGATGCGTTCACACATTTTTGCGGGGACACAAACTCTCCAAAACTTTTGGAGAAATTTTCCATTCTGATGGCTTTACAGCATTGTCACAGAGCGTTGCTCTAATCATCTCTAACTGATAATTAGGCAATGTTCTTGTCACCATCACACACAGCTCCCTATGAGCCTTGCTTTTTCTCAGAATTTTACTTCTTGGGGGTAATTGTTGTAATTTTCAGTTGTCTCTGTATGAAATAGCACAGCCTCATCTAAGCTGGAGATAATTTAAAAGTTAAAGATAGATGGTGACAGGGGAAGCATAAAAAAGATTTAACTTTTAAATACCCCCTGTCTGCTCTCGAAGGCAGAGTTTCCATTATGGGCACAACAACTGCCAGAATCAGACAGATTTTAAGCATGTTATCTGAGTATTTGTCTCTCAGCTCAGAGTAGCAAAAGGCCAAATAGCCACTTACAGTGCATTTTTATATCAAAACAACTGTCTTGGTGAGTCACCGCAGCGCAGATCTTTTGCTGTCGGGGAGGTATTTACAGACTATAATAACCTCTGCACAAACACAAAATAGATGTCTTCTTACATTCCCTTCAATGCACAGGTGGAAGCACCATTTAAAAAGGAGTTGAGTATCTTCAACAGGACAGACCCGGAGTAAAGCCAAAACAACAGATGGTGTAGCTAAGACAAGTACTGTTTTTTCTTCTTTCTTTTATTGTAATCGAGAGGCGAGGTTTGGAGGATCTCCAGGTAAAGCATGACTGACCACATCTATTCCTATCCTTTCAAATCTATTTTATTTATAGTGTCAATAATAACAAATGTTATATCAGGACACTTGAAAAAGTAAGTCTAGACCATACTCAACCAATAACTTAAAAAGAACCAACAATTCCCCCCAAGAGCAAGCATTTAGTAGGGATGAGGAAAAGCTTTAAACAGGCAGAAACCTCAGACAGAACCAGGCAGACTTATGAGCTGAAAGGTTATGAATAAATGTACATGTAGATGATCACTGGTCATATTTGTTGGTCTTTTTTTCAGTAGTTACTGTCACTGTGGGGGTAATTTGTCTTTGCATGGAGCTATTGGTAGGAAGCAGAAAGTCAAAGTCCGACTTTGTCGCTTTACAATAACCTGACTTCCTCGTGTCTCGTCATAGTTTCTACCGCTGCTAAGGAGAGCAATTCTATGTTCACAGGGTCCTATGTTCCCTAGTCTATATCCTCGACGTTCCACTTCCAGGATTGCTCCGGGGCCACTGGAAATTCTATTGGAAATTAGGCCTTTCCATTTCCTTTGTGTTGGAATTTTAAACTCCGGTTGATTTACGAGGACTATGGTTAATTGCT